>NC_090883.1:4297533-4305033 GCF_036669925.1 Montipora capricornis
CACACACAAGAGATCACTACTTCAAGATAGTCAGAATAACCATACCCCTTTGAAACTGAAGCACTTCACCTACACTGAAGACAGAAAAAAAATCATCGGCAACGATATGACAAACAGTTCCATCCCTCAACAATGCTAGTACTTTCCAGTAAATGAGTCTGCTCTGCTCCAAGGTGAACCAGCGACCATCTTAGACATTCTAAACACGCACAAAGAATGGGAGCTTGTTACTGTACTGGCAAAGATTGTGAATGTGAAGACCGATGCCTTGTGGTACCATTCCTCTTGATGTTTAGGAATCGCAGATCGACAAAGTACAACAAGGTAAGTTGCTTTTTTAAGTTTAACACACATTTCGGTATTTTTCACCTCCAATTCCCGTTTCAGTCACTGTTTTCGCACCTGGGACCCGTCTTCTCGAAAAGACCCGTTACTTTTCGGGTGCAAAGCCAAAATTTGAAATCAAAATCCGAAGAGTAGTAGCACGGTCCTAGCTCATACAACCAGTCCATTTGTTTTGTTACTATATTACTTTAAATCATCAATAAACCATCGATCTTAAATACAAACTGAACAAACCCAAACCAGCTTTATGGCCCGAGAAGTTACCGAATATTTACTTGATTGCTTCTAGATCGACAACTAAACAATTTCTTCTTTGGAAGGTCTTGTGTATACACTTACCATTTTGCAAGTTAGACTGTGGTCAGGAAAAGGAAGCTGTCGCCGACAATCCGTATCATTGTTCAACCATTTCAAGATGCTGCATTATCTGAAATTATCATTGAAACGAAGATGAAGAGCCAGAACATGTGGCAGGTCACTGATGTCCATCAGTACAGAAGATTGAGAAGTATTTCAAGTGTAAACACTGCAACAACAAATCCTCCAAGGCACATGCACAGATGTTATCCAATCTGAACGTTGCAGCTTTATGATGAGAACAACCACTTATGAGAAGAGTGTCGCTGCAAGATTGTTGTACTTCTTGATGAGCAACAGTTGCTTTTTGAAGGTAGATCAGATCAGACGTCATATCTATGGATGACAACACCTTAGCAGAGAAGTTCACAAGCAATTTGGCGAAGTCCCCCACAAAGCATTGTAAATTAGTCCGGAAAGCAGCGAGGGAAGAGACTAATATACCGTATTTTATCGGCTATAAGCCAAGCCCAGCTATAAGCCGGGCCCTAACCTTCGTATGTTGATTTTTGGCGAGATGATTTTGAAGGAGAAATGAAAACATCCGGCTATAAGCCGAGACCCTTTTCACGCCAGGTTTCAGACCACATCAAAGTACTTGTAATTATTGTATACTGAAAGATCTGTTTTTATTAAAAGTTACGGCAGTTGAAATGAAAGAAAAACGTGATGAATATTTCGAGAAAGCTTTCCTTCTCCGAAAACATTGAATGCTTATGTACCGTAAATACAACTGATGAAAGCAGCGAATCACAGTAACGATGAATTTAAGGGTGATCCGTTTGTGCGAATAAAAGCCAACTCGTGACCTAAGCGAAACATCGTTTGTTTAGAAATCAGCTTTTAACAATCCAATGACAATTCGTTCAAATTCAATCCGTTAATCATGCCAAAAGATCGTCGCACATCGTACAATCTCGCTTTCAAACTTAAAATAATTGCCGAAGGAGAGGCTGTCGAGAAACAACTCTGAGATCGCGCGGGAATACGGCATCAGTGAGTCCATGGTTCGTCGCTGGAGAAAAGATTAAGCAAGTCTCTTCAACGGAGAAATCAAACTGTCTGCCAAACGAAAAACTATGGGCCGCTACACCTCCAAAGTACCCCCGAGATGGATCAACGCTTGTTGGAGTGGTTTTCTGATCAAGAGAAGTCTGGGCGAGTATCATGTGACAAGATTGTTATCTTATTGTTTACCCACTCGTGGGAACAGAATATTCTTATTGGTCCATTTTTAATGGCTGTCAAAACGTTGCTAATTTCACATTTACTCGTTTTAGGAATTGCAGTTAGTGGACTGATGTTGTGATTAAAGGCGAAAGAATTCTGTAATGATCCTGAATTCAAAGCATCCGTAGCTGGTACGTCAATTGGAAACGGCCCCATTCCATCACGCTGCGAACGAAAAACCACACTTGCTCAGCGTCTGCCAATGACCTCGAAGAGAAAATAGTGCAGTTTCAACCGATTCATAATTGCAGCTCATCATCGCCATGGGTACTCTCCTTAAGCAGAATTTTCAACAAGGGACGAAACTCCCATGCGGTTCGAGATGCCGTCCAGCCGAACTCTACAGTTTAGTGGCAGCCGAACAGTTCCCGTGAAATCATGCAGCGCGGAGAAAAGAAGCTTCACGGTCACGTTGGTGGTCGCTGCTGATGGCAAAAAACCCCCACCAAAAGTGAGTTTCAAGGGTGTACGTACCCCCAGATACCTTGTTGTTCCAGAGTCAGTTTCGGGTTTCTTTCCACAAAAAAGGTGGATGGACGAAAATGGTAATTATGAAGTTTGTGTCACTTATTCACTTGGGTGTCATGAGCAATACGCTTTATTTTTAAGTGTTTCTTTATTTTGAAAATCTAATCGATCTTTGTATTCTTCTCATTCATTCACAGGGGTGAAGAAGTGGATTTGAACCTGCCTGCCCAGAAACCCTACAGATGAGCGGTCACTGTTGGTTTGGGACTCCTTTTGTGCCCATTTAACCGAATCTGTAAAAGAAGCTTTGCAAAGACGAAAGATAGATGTAGCTGTCATTCCCGGTGGCCTAACCCAGTTCTCCAGCCTGTAGACAAGTGTTTAAATAAGCCTTTCAAGGACCACATAAGACAAAATATCTGTCCTGGATGGTAACTGGCCCCTTCGAGTTCACTCCCGCTGGGAAAAAGAAAGCTCCATCGAGAAATCAGGTTCTACGCTGGATAAAACAGTCATGGAATGAGATTCCAGAGGAGACGGTGAGTCGGTCTTTCAAGACTTGTGGCATCTCTAATGCGCTTGATGGCACAGAAGATGACGCTGTCTACGAAGACGATATGCCAGAAATTGATGGTGAGGAAGAAGAAGAAGAGATGGAGGAGGAATTTGACACTGACAGTGACGAAGATGAACCATAAGATGACCTCCTGCCTTGGACCACCATGAAACAAAGGGCTCCTTTAGGAGCCAACATATTAAAAGTTTATGACCAACACTTCACCCTTTGTGTCTTTGTGTTTTACTCGGCTTGTATGCAAATACTTGTGTACTTATCTTTCTTTTAAAGTCGATATATTTTTCAGTTTGGGTCAAGCTCTCGGCTATAAGCCGAGTACCCCTTTTGCCCTTGGATTTTAAGACAATTCGGACTAAACTTGTGTAAAAATCGCTCGCGTATAGCCGATAAAATACGGTATCCACTTCCCTTCACTGGCCATGAAGAACGGTGGGTATTGGTCATTCAGTGGTTTGACCTCGATATAGTTTATAGCCAGGTGTAACCAACGGAAACACTGATGCCTTACCTAGGCGAAGGTATGACACATATCAACTTAACGCTCTTGATAGCCCGGATTGCAATCAAAACGAGTACATGATTTCCAGTGTAGAGACACCGATCTCGGGGAGCTCATTGATTATCGAGAAAGTAAGCATTTACCAGCAGATAATGCTTGGGCAAAGAGAATTTTACTATATGAAGATATTTATTTCTTGGGAGAACATGACTTGTAGTACCATTAAGACCTTTCCAAGAAACGAGGACGTAAAGAGCATCATACCCAACTAGTGTTACCTTCACCTTTAAGGTTTTATGAAACTCGTGATGACCTCACCGGCGGAAACTAAGGTGTTTTCAAAACAAATGAAAAGCTTTGAGATTGCTATTATTGGAAAGGAATTTACAAAGATGTTGAGCATTGGTTGCACTTTTGCCACAATCTAAGACATAATTGTTGGGACAGTGTTCGCTCTTTCCCCACTCAATGTTGACAAAAGTCGCAACGGTATAAATACTGAGTTGCTCAGACAAGAAAAAATAATTCTAAGGCAACACTGAGGGGGGAGAGGGAGCAGGCATTACTTGTAAGCCAAAATCGAAGTGCGGCTCAAGTGTCCCAACTAATTATGTCTTAGATTGTCTACGTCATTCCGTGTGAACAAGTACGAACAGATTTCATTGATAACAGTCGAGAAAGTGCCGGATGGATATTTTTGGGGTCCTGGAAGAAATTAACATGTACTGATCTATATTACATAATTTTACAGCTATATAAAGCTTTCAGTCATCCTCCGTTTTCGTAAAAATATCCTGATGACAATAGAGTGTTCTCCATTGTTCAATTCTCTGTTATGAACAGTGGTTCAACAACCATGGTGTTTAAAAGTCCAATTGATGGCGTGACAAGGCCCTGTGCATTTTATTTGTCATTTAAGAGGATTCTCCATTCGAAAAGGCAGATCTAGTGCGCGGTCAAGTGGGCTGGCAGGACTGGGACTTCCCCAAACTGATCAAAGCTTTGCGCCACTGGAGAGAAGTCAACCCTGCAGAGGAGTGGACATGTCAAGTCCTTTCAAGCACATGAACGAGTGCTTGAAAGGACTCGACTCATGTAAGGACTTTCCTTTCATGTGAAGTCCTTTCAAGCACATGAACGAGTGCGTGTTTGTGTCTACTGTAGTGGAAACGACCACACCCCTCAGGATTGCCGTAAACTTGCTACGTTGAATGGGCCGAAAGAATTCTGAGTTCAAAGCCGCTCTGCTTCAATTGTGCGGCCGGGAGACACAGGGCCGGGGATTGCAGGAGTCGTTCAGTGTGTGTTAAGTGTGACAAGTGGCATCATACGTCTGTATGCGATGGGGCTGCGCAACTTATGACAGCTACGTCGTCAAGGGATGATGCAGTGGTTTATCCTGTTGTGGTGGTTGAGGTGGAAGGAGTGAGATGCCGAGCATTGCTGGATACTGGCGCTGGGATATCATATGCGTCAGTGACTCTCCTTGACAGGGTGGGAGCGAAACCTGGCAAACGGCAAGTTCGCAAAATCAAAATGATGTTGGGTGTGGACACCCGTGAAGTAGAGCTCGCACATGTGAAAGTAGCAAGTCTTGAAGGGCATTTTCGGTTAATGGTGGAAGTCACTTGCGTTGGTAAACCTACATTACTGGAGCTCGAAAATCCAAAGTACTGGGAGATGCTTGACCGCTATTCCCATCTAAAGGGAGTGAAGATGTTAGACGAGGACACCAAAACCATGCTACCCGTTCACCTTATCCTTGGGGCCAGTGAGTTTGCCCAGATCAAAACCGAGCACCAGTTGGAAAAGAGTTTTATATCCCACATAAAGCAGTTTGTAAGAGAGTCTGCCGAGAGTACAAAGCTGCCTATAGTATATGATGCCTTGGCCCGTGCGTGAGAAAAGGCTCCAGAACTTAATGAGTGTCTTCACATGGGACCCCATTACAGAACAAATCGTGGACGGTGTTGGTTTCGAGCTCAATTCCAACCAGTAACACTGACCCGGGATATGAAGCAGGCCTTCTTACAGATCAGAATACGGAAAGAAGACAGAGACACCTCACGATTTCACTGGATCAGTGACCTAGAAACCTAGAAACTAAATGAGTGGAGACCTTTTGGTTTACAAGGGCGCTGTTTGGGCTGGCACCTTCCTTATTTCTTCTAGCGGGTGTAATCAAGCAGCATCTGGAATTCTGCCGAGCTAAGTTACCAGACCTTATCAGAGAAATAGACAAAAGCCTGTATGTTGACGATCTCGTCAGTGGGGACCTACAGTGAGAGAAGCTCAAGAAATTAAAGCTGGTGCTATTGACGTGTTTGGGCATGCCTCAACCAAGCTACACAAGTGGCATTCTAACATACTGGAACTGGAAGCCTCTGAGGACTCTGATTGAAGAAACTACCTTTGCTAAAGAGCAGCTGGGTATACCTAAAGCGGGAGGGACTAACATGGAATAAAGATGACGATATTCTAGAAATAAAATTCCCTGCTGATCGTGCGAGTGTTACCAAGAGGGGAGTGCTAGGAAAGATAGCGAGAGTCAACGACCTGTTGGGTCTCGTGTCACCAATGACCTTGAGTGGGAAACTTCTTTACCGTGAGGCATGCAAGTCCAAAGTCGCATGGGATGCTCAGCTTCCTGGTGAACTGGCAAGCAACTGGATCAAGTGGGAAAGCTAGTTACCGTTGAACATTTCTGTTCCCAGGGCCCTACCCAAGCACCGAGAAAGGATCAGCAACATTGAATTACACTGTTTGGGTGATGCAAGTGGAAGAGGGATTTCTGCAGAAGTATATGCCATCGTATCACAGCCATCAGGGGACAGCGTGGGGCTGGTAGCTGCGAAATTGCGTTTGGCCAAGCAGGGTCTTAACATACCTCGCTTGGAGCTGGTGTCCGGCCACATGGCCACGAATCTCATAGTTAACATTAAAGAATCATTGGAGGGTTTCCTGCAGGGGAGATGTTCTGTTGGTTGGACAGCAGTGTTGCCTTGCATTGGATCAAGGGAAGTGGGAGCTACAAGCAGTTCGTGAGCAACCGTGTACACAAAATTCAGCAACATTCAGAATTAAAGTGGTGTCATGTCAGTACAAGGACAACCCAGCAGACCTCGGAAGCTGGAGTGGAAGTGTGGAAGTGTGGAAAAGGAAAAGTTGTGGTGGAGTGGACCTCATTGGTTACTAGACCGAAATTTATGGCCAGCAGATATTATCACAACGTCTACAGCCGAGAGCCAGGCGGAAGCAAAGGTCAAAGGAGAAGTGTTTGCCATCGCACAAGCACGAACAGACATTCTAGACATCTTGCTGGCAAAACACAGTCTTTGGCGAACCCCTCGAATCTGTGCATGGATGATTCGGTTCTTTGGCAACTCAAGGAAAGCTGAAATCAACAGAATCAAGGGCCCCCTCACCACTGAAGAGATGAACCAGAAGAGACTCCTCTGGATGAGGCGAGTGCAAGGAAGTTTCAAAAATGGTGAAAGTTTCGAAGAACATCGCCTGCAACTGAACCTTCAAGAAAACGATAATGGCCTGCTGGAGTGCCGAGGACGGATACAAGGAGATTATCCCATATACGTACCGGATTCCCACCAGTTTGCAGATAAGCTAATCGCTGAAGCCCACCAAAACACACGCCACGGGGATTTGGTCTCACTATGGCAAAGGTGCAGGAACAGCATTGGGTTCCCAGATTGCGACACCTTACCAAGAAAGTGGTTAAGAACTGTCATGGATGCAAGTGTTTCAATGCCCAAGCCTTTGCCGTTCCACCGCCTGGGCAGCTACCGAAAGATCGTACGGAAGGCCAAGGTGCGTTTGAAGTCATTGCAGTTGACTTTGCAGGACCACTAAAGTACCGAAAGAGGATGCTTTATGTCTGCAGCTTGATGAGAGGGATTTACTTAGATCTGTTGCCCAGTTTGGATACCAGTGAGTTTATACGAAGCCTGAAAAGATTCATCGCTCGTCGCGGCTGACCAATGAAGATTTACTCAGACAACGGGCATGT
>NC_090883.1:4310033-4317533 GCF_036669925.1 Montipora capricornis
GCTGCTTCACCATGGTGAAGTAATAATTAAAAGAACACCGTAAGTTTTCCTTCAGAATATCACTTCACCATGGTGAAGCAGCGTTTAACTATTCAAAGTCCTTCGATAAAGCCATTTCCAAACTTGTGAAATAACAAGTGATATTTTTAATAAAATGTTAATGACATTTAAGCGCTGCTTCACCATGGTGTAGGCTTTTAGCTATTGAACAGCGAGCACTTTTACTATGGTGAGCTAAATGGTGAAGTGCTTTTGTGCTTCACCATCAGGACTGGTTTGATAAGAATGACAGTGCCATTGAAGATCTGCTGACCAAGAAGAACAAAGCATTTATGGAGTGTCAAAATGATCTGGGTTCCTCAGCGAAGAAGGAGAGATTCAAGTCGTACCAGTCTTTGGCCCAAAGGGAATATGTAGGATACCTGACCAGTGGTGGGAGAAGAAACCCGATGAGATTCAAGCCTTCGCTGACTCTAACAACTCAAAGCAATTCTATAATTCCATCAAATCAGTGTATGGCCCTCTAAAATCTTGCTCTATACCTCTGCTTTCAGCTGACGGAGTAACACTAATCAAAGACAAGGTTGCGATCAGAGAAAGATGGAAGGAGCACTTCAGCCAGCTCCTGAACCGTCCATCCTCGGTTGACCAGACAGTACTTGACCATATCCCTCAGAGACCAGTCCTTGAAGAACTCGACAACACTCCCTCCATGGAAGAAGCCCAAAAGGCCATAAGACAGATGAGCAGTGGCAAAGCACCAGGAAGGGACGGAATCCGAGCAGAAGTATATAAGGCACTTAGCAATGAGGCTCTCCAGGCTTTCCATAGCATTCTCATTAGCATTTGGGAAGAGGAGGAAATGCCAGCTGAGCAGACTGTGGGAACCACAGAGGCATCTCCCTTCTTTCCATTGCTGGAAAAATTCTAGCACGCATTATGTTGAATACAGTTATCCCTTCGATTGCAGAAAAGAACCTTCCGGAGTCACAGTGTGGTTTCTGCTGTAATTGAAGTACTGTTGATATGGTCTTTGCAGTTAGACAGATCCAAGAGAAATACAGTGAGCAGAACATGAGCCTCTACGCGGTCTTTATAGATCTCATTAAAGCTTTTGACACTGTCAACCGCGAGGCACTAAGGGTCATTCTCGGAAAACTCGGCTGTCCGGCAAAATTCGTTAAGCTCATCCAACAATTCCATGATGACAAGACAGGAGAAGTGATAGTAGACGGTGAACCCTCTGAGAGATTCGGCATCACAAATGGCGTAAAACAAGGCTGCGTGCTCGCACCAGTGCTTTTCAACCTGTTCTTTACCCAGGTGTTACTTCATGCTTCTAAAGACCTGGAATTTGGTATTTACATCAGATACCGCTTGGACGGTTCACTGTTTGATCTGAGACGCCTCTCAGCGAGAACGAAGACACTGGAGAGACTCCAAATTGAGGCGCTGTTTGCTGATGATTGTGCCTTGATGGCCCATAAGGAAAACCATCTGCAAGTAATCACTGACAAGTTCTCGGAAGCTGCAAAGTTGTTCAGCCTTTGTAAGACCGAGGTTCTCCTTCAGCCTGCGCCTGCAAGTTCTCCTCAGCAACCTTCTATCACTATCGACGACACACAACTCAAGAACGTCAAGTCGTTTAGATACCTGGGCAGCATCATCTCCAACGATGGCTCTTTGGATAAAGAAATCACAACCAGGATACAGAAAGCAAACCAGGCACTTGGCAGACTCCGCACCAAGGTCCTACAGCACAAAGGCCTTCGCCTTGCAACTAAGCTCAAAGTTTACAAGGCTGTGGATATTTCTTCACTGCTCTACGGCTGTGAAACATGGACTCTGTACCGCAGACATGTTAAACAGCTGGAACAGTTCCACACACAATCATTACGATCAATTATGCGGATACGGTGGCAGGATCCGGTCACAAATCAAGAAGTCCTTGACAGAGCCAATTCTACCAGCATTGAAGCTAAAATCCGTCAGGCACAACTACGCTGGACCCCTCCAACAGAAGGGATTCCATGCGAAATCTGCAATCAACTCTGTGCCTCCGCATTTGGACTACGCAGTTACATGCATTCACACCGCTTACATTATTTTACTTTCTATTTTTTTGGCAGTTTAGTACATGTACATTGTTTTGGAGCGCAACGTAAACTCTTCCTCTTTTATCGAGAGACAACCAACAATGGGTCTTTGGGGCTAGTAGGTGGACTTCCTGACCCTCAAGCAAAAGCAGCAAGTCGTGCCAAGGAATTATTTGTGGTGACCACCTGAAGTCGTTGAGAAATACAACTTCTGCCTCTGCTGCGCCAACCCAGGCAAAAGTAGTAGTCGCAGGGTTAGTGGAGGTTCTGGACACTATATTCAAGGGATTGAGTAAAAATGTTTTCCCACAGTTCGTGGGCCCTTTTAAAAGAATGTTGCGGTATTTCCCTCTGGTATTTTTTAGAAGGTTCCGCACTGCCTACACAAATTCGAATGTTGTTACACTGTAGGGTATCTTCTGCCATGTGCAGCCATCGCCTGCCACAGCCGTCAACACATTGTTTCCCCATTTCGCGGTATAAAATATCTATTCTAGAAGATTTACATCTATCAAGCTTTTTCTCGGCTTCACCTATTTCCCATCCTACAGCAAGTGCCTCATCCACAGCTTTGCTACCTCCGTTAGCAATTAATTCAGCTAAATCTGTTTTACCTTCCTTCTTCTGTTGGTTTGTGAGCACAAGAAGCTCAAGACGCGTTTTTATTCTTTTCTGCACCGCTACTTGTGACACGTCATAAACGCTTAAGTTTTTACGACGTCCTTTTTTTTTTTCCCTTACCCTCATTCCACTCATTCCCGTCTTCGGAAGCATTTCTAGTGGGCGATCGACTTTTCAGGGACGAAGTTTGTTCCGAGTAATTCACTAAACCTGGATGGTTCGGTGATTCAAGGTACGAAGAATCTTCCTTCGTAGTGTATTGCCAAGCAGAATAGTAATTGAGATGGTGGTTACTGAAGTGAACTTTGATTGAAAATTTATCATCCGTGTAATTTCGCACTTTGAGCCAACGTCAGCGACCACTGAGCTTCACGGCCATATGGTAGCGTATGCCTCTGTCCCTGTGAAGTTCTTGGCTACAGACCCACTGCACTACCTCACAATGCGAACAAGGATCTGCATTTTTGAAACTATCCAACACTACTCTTGCAAATTCTTCGCGTGTTGGTACAACACCAACATCTGCCTGGCTGTAGGTAAGTAAATAAACGCTGCGAACCTTACACGACCTCAGCAGTTGATGGCCTTCGGGCGGTGTAGAATCTTGCGCATTTTCCATTAAAACGTGCCCCATATCGTTTTCTAACACCTTGCCTTCAAGAAGGCTGACGGCTTCCATATCCCTAACTTGTTTTAAGAACAGTTTAGGACCAATTAATGCAATATCCACTGAGCCAAACAGTTGGAAGTACTGTGCAATTCAATTACACCGTGCTGAAACTGTGTCAACCAAATTTGATTTCCCGCTCTTTATTTCTCGCCAAATCCAAATGCATGTCACAGCTTCAGTTCCCATAAAAATATTATTCTACATTTTTTCCACAAGCCATTTATTATTACCAACCCTTAAAGCATTATAATTTGTTCGAAAACTTCTTAGTTTTAATTATCATGTCAAGAAAACTTTTACAAAGCGAAGTTCTTCAAGAGATCATTCGGGAAGAATCGTACATCGAAAGGGATATTTTAGAGCTGTCCTATTTAGCAATAATCGCACCCTTCTTAGGCCTTCCTTAATTACACATTATTTTCACTTTCACTTTCGCAGATGACTATGATGAGCTCAATGAGCGAGATCTCGCGTGGTCATCAAAAAACTTGACTCAAGCTGCAGAAGATGAGGGCCACGAAGAAGCGTCACCACCAAAAAAAGAGATCTCGCACAGTAAGTACCCGGTATCCTAATGGTAGAAAGCGCACGTATACAATTGTTTCATAAGTGATTAGTTCTAGTACGTCCTTTGTAAACAAAATCTATCACTCTATTCAAATTAACAGGGTTCCTATTAACTGTATATTTAACAGAACAAATTTGTTCTAAAATCAAGTTCAGAATAAAAACGGACCTTGACAAAACCTAACAACGAGATTTTATCGTGTTCATAGACGTGTTATGCCGGGCGAAAGCGGTTCTTTTGTGGGAACTTTCTATTTCTGGAAAAAAACCATTTTAGTTTTGAATGCGTTAATTATTCCAGTTAACAAAAAGTCAAATGCAATATATTTGATTCGTCGAAATTTTGGTCATTCCGCCAATTCGGGTTAATTAACAATTATACCGGTAAGCATTGTGCTGATATGGCCGCCCCACTGATTGACTTCTTTGTTGACTTCATTTTATAGGTAAAGAATAGTCACAGCAAGAAAACTGAAACAAACAATGAAAAAAAGAAAGACTGCCAAGTACTGATGAGTGCGGTTTCTGTGCCACCTGTCCCAGTTCCTTCGGATGATCGAGACGAAGAAGAGGTAATTAGACTGTATTCTCAGTTCTTGTAATCTTTTAAAGGGATTTGAAACACCATCATTTTCTTTAACTTGGAGAAGTCACAAAAGAATATTGATTTCATCTGCTACAAAACGCGGCTCATTAAATGTCCATTAGAATTTACATCCACTACAGTTAATAGTCTTAATCATGATAGACCACTTCGAATATAACAAGTTTCTCCAATGTCCATAGTTGCGCCTTGAAGTGCTTTAACATTTAACTAACTTGGTTCTTTCATATCTTTTTATTGAACAGATACATGTACCTTCCCTCCAGAAATCGCCGTCTCAGTTTCACCTGGTACAACTAGTTTCCTGGATGCGCTTTTCGAAGATGACCCTGAGGATGACAAGCTGAACCGCATTTTAGAGAACCAAACGGTCACATTAAAACTAATATCGAATTTGTTTAGGGAAGTACGGGAGTTGAAAGAAAATTGTATCTGTAATTGTGGAAAGAGACGTTCTAAGTTCGCTTTTAAGGCCGACGGGAGTAGTTCCTTGGGATTGGGTAGTGGGAATTCAAATTCTAAGTTTTCTTTTCCTGGAGAAAAAGATTTCGGGGCGGGCTCAACAACTTTGGAATCTTTGGGGTCGGGCATTAGGGACTTGGGTTCTAAGGTTTCTCTTTCAAGTCTGGGAGGGAAAGAATTCGGGGCGGGCTCAACAACTTTTGAAACTTTGGGGTCGGGTTCTAAGTTTTCTTTTTCGGGAGGAAAGGATATAGGGGTGGGCTTAACAACGTTGGAATCTTCGGGGTCGGGTATTAGGGACTCTAGTTTTAATTTGTCCTTTTTGGGAGAAGCGAATTATTTCGGGGAAGGAGAGGGCTTAACAAGTTTGGAAGATCTCGAAATCGGTGGTGAGGGGGATTCAGAAACGGTCGGTTTATTGTCAGAAAATGCCACGAGTTGCTACGATGAGGAGGGGGATAGTTCTTTGCGGGGGGCATTAAAGATTAAAAGTTCTAGTTGCAGTATGGGAAATTTCGCAACAAAGCTTCTTCAAGTTGTCTTCCAACACTCTGAGCTCGTTGGCCGTAACTGTTCAGGAACAAGAAACAAAGGGTTGTTAGACCAAGTCAAACTGGGTGTGATAAAAAAATTCCGTGCGTGCAGTGCGCAATGGCGCAACTGTGTTGTCGCAATTGACGAGTTTTTGCGAAGGAAAAAAAAGGCTGGATGCAAGGGAAAAGATTAATTATTCTTATGGTGTTCAAGTAGTTTTAGAACCTATAAGTTAATTTTCTTAAATCTTAAGTTGAAATAGAAATATCTAATTTACTGTAATTTGGATACTTTACATTGCAAAGAAGTTCTAGAAGGTGTCTGTAATAAACTGTTCTCGATCTTTGTATGTCAGGATTTTTGTCTTGCACTTTTATCCATAGTAGGTTAAACTTACATTGTAGAAATAAATCTTTTTCCAAGTTTCCATTTCTGTGACATCTTTCGTTTAGAAAATAAAACATTTGTGACCTCTCACGCGAAAACTTTCCTTAAGCGGGTTATTGAAGTATAACAATAGAAAACTTCCCAGACTTTCGTCGCAATATTATGTTATTAACATTCGTGAACGTCAAGTAGTTTTCTCAAACATTTTTTTTGCTACAGCTCCATGAACGTAATAATTTAAAAAGAACTAAAAATATATTGTTTAGAAACCCAGGAATTATTGTGCGATCTTGCCGAAGACTTGTCGGAATTCACCTAACACTGCACTAGCTGACAAGTGAAGACTTTTGGTGTCCGCCGACAAAAAATCCGCTAGTATGCGGCGGCCTTTGTACATCATTCGCATCGGCAAAAAAGAGAAAAAAACGGGGTTAAAGATGAGAAATGCGTTGCTAACAGTAAATAGTAAACTGCGCGAGCCAAAAATCGCTCGTGCAGCCGCGGCTTTAGGAGATGTGTTCATACACATTTGTTTAATTCACGAACGAAAAATAAGCCCTTTCAAATTACTCAGATAAGATGTACATGTACCGCACAAACCTGAGAGGTGGAAAATAAATTTGTTTCATACAACATTCCAAGTTCTTGGCCTTTTTCATTGCATGGTTTCGAATTTATTTTTTTCGTTGCGTGACAGTGAAAACGATCTGTTGAATGGATTAAGTTTTGTGGATGAAATTCTCAAAAGTGAAGTCATCAAACTCAAGTTTGTTTTCATTTACCGTAGCAGCTAAATACTATATGCACTTTCTGCTTGCTTGGTGTCATTTGCCGTGTCGGCGGATCGACTTAATTGTTGGAGCAACGAACTGTGAGAAAAACAGCTGTAATTCGGCACGAACTATCAAAGGAGATCGAATTCGTTCAATTTCATACGGTGTTTTGGGAAAGCAAAGTGCCTCTAAAAGTTCACAGAGATCTGTTTACAATGCCACCGCAGTTAAAAGTGAAATGTTGCCAATTTGCATGATTCATGTTTCGGTTTTAACAGTACGTATTTTAATTTTGATTCATGTTTGACGCTCGACATGAGCGTCGTTTAGTTGTTGAAGTTCGCAAACGTTCGTGTAATCATCGGACTTCTATAATAATTTATGCCAATCTTGCCGCTACAGTGATTCTCGCAAGACAAGACTCTCGTCTCTAGAGACAAGACTCTCGTCTCACGAGACGAGACACTCGTCTCTAGAGACGAGACGAGAGTCTCGCGAGAAACGAGATGAGACTGGTAACTTACTTTTGAGCGGTACTGTATAAGAAAAATAATGATGAGACCTGTAGGACAAAGGGATATGAGCATTCAAGAAGTAATGCATCAGTTACTTTCACTAAAGCTTGTTAGTTCAACATTCCAAGTTATTTCGTCATCACTTGATGGTTCCTGTAAAGTATCTTTATCAGAAAATGATACATTTGACACTGAAAAATCATTGTTAGATTTGTATGCTAAAAGAAATATGTTTGAAGCTGATCATCCTGGAATTTCTTAATGTAATTAC
>NC_090883.1:4332533-4345737 GCF_036669925.1 Montipora capricornis
AACAATTTCCGAGAATTGCATGTTTATTGACTGTGTGCCTTTTTGTGGAATCAAAGACTTTTTATGAAAAGAAGACACCGTCACAAATGCAATATGTGTCTGTCGTCATGTGCCGACGCACACACGCACGCACCCACAAAGTCCTGATAGCAAACGCAACACCATTTAATACAAAAAGAACTTTAAAAGCAACTAGTATAGTATTCGTTTATGCATAACAGGCGAGGTAAATCAAACAAGGTACAAGAACTGCAACAAACACTAGTGCCGGAATCAACCCAACAGCCAGATTTAGGTCCCGCACTTAAGCTTTGTCTATTCTTAAGAAGGTGAGCACAATGAGCGCCAACTCGAAAGTACTCGCTACTTTGGTCGCCACACTCTCTTGTAACCCATAACCCATATTATAGCTTACTTGCATCTTTGTAAACATTACTTCAATTCTGTATTTATATGTACATGTGTATTATTTCTCTTTTATATGTACATTTATATGTACATGTATATTATTTTCTCTTTTAATAGTGTGAAACAAAATAACTCTGAACCTGAACTGCATGTTTATCGATGAAATAAACATCCTTGCGTGGGTTCGTATTCCGAACAAGACAGCTGTTTGTGAAAGTGCGTCTTTGTCATGTAGTTCGTAGTCATGTACTATTTTAGTGCTGTCAAGCTACGTGTATTGTTTAAAAAAATAAGCAAAAAGTAAGCAAGCTAATGAGGCAGACGTGTATATCTGTATACACACATACGCGTATATTTATACACGAATACGCGTATGGTTATACGCTCGTACGCGTATTGTGCGCATATTTTGGTTAACGTATTTCTGAGCGGTACTGTAGTCTATTCAGTGCAAAATGTCAGGTTTAAATATAATAATAAATTGTTCTACAATGCCACCTATAACATTCCAATGTTAAAACTCTCCCAAGTCCCTACATTCTGCTTCTTCTTGATCGTTAAGAACAAACAAATCCTTAAGAAGTTAGACCACACAGCAAAAAAAAAAAAGGTCCCAAGCACTTCCCTAAACTACATTTTGTACACTTGTAGTATTGTGAGATCCAAAATTACTAAAACCAAAGTACTGAGCTGCAATTCCGTAACAACATAACAGACAAATTACAAAACTGTAAACAACAACCCCAACTAAAAAAAAACAAACAAAAGAAAATGGTACTGTAGGGCGGGGGCAGCTCTAGTAAGAACTATAACTAGTATATAGGTATACATAGTAAATGAATGTTGATGTGATAATGGAAAAAATGTGACAAAATATGGTAGTTTTAACTAATTTGAATTCAAATACAAGTAACAGAAAACTAAAAGAAGAGATTGTAAATGATAAACTGAAATCTAATATGTTTCTTTGCGGATATTTAGACTGTGGGAATCATTGTCCTGTTTCTGAAATTAAAAAAAGGATTAAGTCTCCATTGAAAAATATTTTTTCCATAGCATGTCCTTAGAACTGTACATGGCTTCTAAGGAAACACCAGAAAAGCCAACTTTGTCGCCCCAGAGATTAAACTGAATCAGGTCCCAACTGTTTTTGATTCTGCAAATGTGATTTGAAAGTTGAAACTGGCAACACTGTTCAGTATACTTTGATCGAACACCTTAATAAAAATTCCTGGCAAGAAAGTCGTCAAGAAGAACCCTCTTGACAAACTTCTACGTGAAGATTTAGCACTTACTGTGATGGCTATTCCGGTGTATTCGAAAAGAGTTTGCTCCAAATGTGCTTTAAAGGTAAGGAAAACATTTAATGCTGAGGTAACTGAAGGCCAGTTTGAACCCACCACAGCCAGCTGGAGTACATTTGGTTGCTGATGAAGAAACACAACCAAATCGCTTGAAGTGTTTAGCAAGCATTTTGTTTGATAAACCCATGAACCTTTTGTTCGAAGTAAACTGACCTGTCACCGATCTGTCAATGATCTGTCATTGATCAAAAATTGACCAATCAGCAACCCTGTTGCCAGGTGAATGGTCTACCAGAAATTCAAATAAGACTCGGCAGTCTCTCTTTTTTCATGTCGCCCCAATCTTCCCTGGCCTATTGTGGAGTGTGACCTACCGGTATTGCACACCTCATCAGACCTGAATGAGGCTCGAAAGGGTTTTCAGCACACACACAATTCGTAAGCTGCTCATGTCAGCTCATAATTCAAATAGATCACCAGAAACAACAAATACCTCTAATTTCGCTCACCTTTCTTCTAATCCCTATATTTTATTTATTTTTTATTTATTTATTTTTTGCCACAGAAAGAAGAAGTTAAAATACAAATATGAACAATCAAAAAAGAGAAGATGGAAAGAAAAATTATTGAATTACATTGGTGGCGAGGAGGCCTAAAAGAAACTACTAAGCTTATGTAAATTAGGCCTCCCCAAGTAAAAGCATCTATCTATTGTTGACATGCAAGTTGGCAACGGAGAATACAATTGTTACAAACATTTAGTTATTTAACGTGTTGAAATATAAAGTAATGAACGGAAATTAAAAACAGTTTGAACTTACAAGTTGGTAATGAAGCATACAATTACAAACACTTAGTCATTTAATTAAGGTGTTGAAATATGTAAACAGTTTTGAAAGTAAAATTACAGGGTGAAAACAATTTGACACAGGAAGAACAAAATACTTAATTTTCAGAATAGTTGTTAAAAAAGAATGACTTAAGTGCTTTCTTGAAGGAAGCTGTTGAGGAAGAATTCATTATATCAATGTCAAGAGAATTGTAAAATTTAGGTCCCTGATAGAAAACAGAAAATTGTTTAATGTTAGTCCGACAGAAAGGCAGACGAAATGCATGAGAGTTTCTGGAATAATATGTGTGAATTTGACTGTTTAGAGTGAATTTGCTAGCTAACTTGGGAGGAAGAGTTCGAATTTGATAGGAGAACATGAATCGACCAAGTTGTAACAGGTTAAGATCATGGAATTTTAGGATTCCAAGTTTCTTAAATATAGGGTCAGAATGAGCATTAAAATGAGATTTATCTATGATTCTCACCACTCTTTTCTGCAATTTTACCAGACGAACAAGGTTAGTTTTATAGGTGGACGCCCAAACTATATTACTGTAAAAGAAGTAAGGATAAACAAGTGAAAAGTACAATACACGTAAAGAGTATGAAGATAAATAAAAACTTGATTTCTGTATCATTCCAATTGATTTCGACACTTTGTTAGCCACATGAGAGATCTCAGACTTCCAGGTTACGTTTTCATCGATGATCACACCCAAGAAAACTGTTTCTTTAACTTGATCAATTTGTTGTTTATTTATCAAAATTTGAAAATTATAACTTCTACGTTTTTGGTTTGGTTTGAACACTATGAACTTGGTCTTTTAAGATTCAGTGAAAGCTTATTAACCCTAAACCATACTGACAACTTATTTAACTCGATATTCAGCTGATTAACCAAATAATCAGGATCTTTACCAGACAGAAAAACGTTGGTATCGTCCGCGAATAAAATCAGTTGTAGTGCCGTAGATGCATTGACTATATCATTAATGTAAAGAAGAAAAAATAAAGGCCCTAGAATAGAGCCCTGAGGAACCCCACAGGATATATTGAAGCGAGAAGAAACATGACCGTTGAAATCTACAAATTGTAATCTGTTAGAAAAATAGCTTTTTACCCATTTTAAGGCCAGTCCACGTATACCATAGTGTTCAAGTTTGTCAAATAAAATATTATGATTAACTGTATCGAATGCTTTTGAGAGATCAAGGAAAATACCAACAGCTATATCACCACGATCTAAAGCAGAGGAAATCTTATCATACAAATCAATCAAAGCAAGTGTAGGGGAGTGATTTTTCCTAAAGCCATATTGCTCATCACAAAGGACATTTAAATTAGTTAGATAATCATTTAAACGGTTATAATTATTCTCTCAAGAAATTTGGAAAAACTAGGTAGAACTGAAACAGGTCTATAGTTAGTGAACAACGACTGGTCATCAGCTTTGAATAAAGGTATTACCCGTGCTATCTTCATTTGATCTGGTACAATGCCATTAGCAATTGACAAGTTAATAATGTGAGCCAAAGGTTCAGAGATTAATTGGATAGATTCCTTTATGAGGGACATTGGAATGTTATCATAACCCGCAGCTTTGTTGGATGCAAATGATTGAGCAATAACAATAATTTCTTCTTTTGTTGCCGGATTGAAAAAGATAGATTCTGCAAAAGATCCTGAAAGAAAGTCTTTATGAGAAAAAGGATGAGATTGTATTTCTTTTGCAAGGTTAGGACCAATACTGGAGAAATACTTACAAAATTTATTCGCGATGATAACTGGATCAGATATTTCTTGACCATCAGATGTGAATATTGAGTTTACTTTAGGCTTTGATTTCTTCCGATTCAAGATGTCATTAAGAACTTTCCAAGTAGCATGGGTAATTGCTTTTGCATATTCTAATTTCTTCTCATAATATAATCGTCTAGCCGATCTCAAAATGTGATTTAATTTGTTTTTGAAAGACTTATAGAGTAGATTGTTATTCTGTGTCGGTTTATGAAGGAATTGTTTATAAAGTTTGTTTTTCCTTTTAATCGACTTTAGAAGAGCTTTAGTTAACCACGGTTTTTTAATAGATCTCTTCTTCGGAATCAATTTCCTAACAAGAAAACAGTCATTGTATATTTTGGTAATTTTATTAAGAAAACTGGTGTATGCAGTATGTGGATCATTGTAACCTGCGAGTGAAGACCACTCAACACCCTCAAGTTTTTCAACAAACTTGGACCGATTAATTGGGTTCTTATCTCGGACAAAAATGGGATCTTGTCTAGAATGATGTCCTAGAGTGTTGTCCGAATGAATAGAAAAAACAGGAAGATGATCTGAGATGTCAGTAAACAATAAACCACTTCTCGAACGCACAAAGAAATTGTTCACAAAAATATTATCTATTAAAGTAGCCGTGTGAGGGGTGATACGTGTGGGACGTGTAATCAAAGGGAGTAACATATTAGAATACATTTCATCAAGAAATTGGCCCGTAGAATGATGGTGTTGGTAGTTCATTAAATTAATGTTGAAATCGCCCAATAAAAAAACATATCTTATTTTCCCTAGAGATTTTGCCTAACGATTCATTGATTTTGGTCAAGAATTCGTCAACACCTTGGTTGGGTGGTCGGTAAACAATGCCAACAATTATGTTTTTAACCCCTGGTCTTAACACCTCAATAAACAATGATTCAGCGATGTCATCATCACTGAAACAAAAATCTCAATATCATTAGAAACATATAGTCCTACACCGCCACCAGGTCTACTTTGCCTATATTTGTGGACAAACCTAAAGCCATCAATATCAACCGAGTGAAAAGAATCACTCAGCCAGGTCTCAGAAATACCGACGATAGAAAAATTAATCTCTAAAGATGATAATAAATTAGTCAGGTTATTTATATTACGCTGGAGACTACGAATATTCAAATGGAGTAGAGAAAAATCGGCATCTGAATATTGTTCACGTTTAAGCATTTCGTTAAATTGATTTTCTATAAAGTAATCGCAAGGTGTCTCTTTTGCATTGAAATGAATGTCAGGGTCAAGACTGTCAGTCTGAGTCAGAGAAGCGTTTAAGTTCGTGAGAATAGGATTGTAATAAAGACTAGAAAACCTCTCGGAGTTGAAGTGAACAGGACCGTTCTGAAGTTCATAAAGAGCAAGTGAAAAGCTAGAATCATCGAGGTGATTAAAAGGGAGTATATCCGTAAATGTAGTTTCAAACATGCTACGTGTGTAAATTAACAAAGAAAAAAAAAATAATAATAATAATAACAGTAAATAAACTTATCTGAAGTAAGAGGGTTTATCTTTCACAATTAATTTGTCCAAGACAAAGTACGCAATTTTCCCTTTTCTTTTGGCTTCCTCCCATTGTGGTCGCTGTTCATCTCTCTTCTCAAGGGTTTCCTGAGCAAGATCTTCCTTGATGTAGATCCCAGCGGGTTTAATTCTCCTCGAACTTTTGATGATCAATTCCTTCTGCTTCCAGTCTCGAAGCCGGCAAACAATTGTACGAGGACGTCTCCTAGTACCACTAACAATCTTACCAACACGATGGGCACGTTCAATGCTCGGCTCGAATTCCAAACTAAGTTTATCTTTGAGGACTTCTTTTACTTTTTCCTCTGTAACGTCCCACGATTCTTTCTCCGCCTCCAATATCCCATCAATTCGGAGGTTATGCCTTCGACTTTGATTCTCTAAATACTCTGGTTTGTCCATGTGGTAATCGATGGAGTCATAAATGTCTTCGATATCGGCCTCGACGTTCGCAAGTTTGGTTGCATATGGCTTCAGATCGTCAATATCTCTTTGGGAGAATGCAAGACTCTCCTTAAGATCTTTTGCATCTACTTGACAAATGTTTAAACCTGCCTTTAGTTCAGCCACTGTTCCAATCACTGCATCTAATTGAGAATTAACATTTTCTAGGAGAGACTGTAAAAGGGATTTAAACATTCTTTCCTGAACTTGAAGCATCTCTCTCAACATGGCGGTCGTCACAAATTCTCTGTGCGGATTCATTTCAGCTCCAGCACTGACAGATGTCTTCGAATTTCGGGTTTCAGGCATGACGTTGGCAAAGGCAAAATTTGTTTTTAAGACAGACTTGTGTTAGTAGTTAATCTTAAACAAAAGTACTTAAATAGAGTAACCAAAACGTACGGAGCAAATCTTTGGCATCCGTTCTGCACAACTCAATTGCTTATATATATGCAATATTTTCTATTCACGAAAACTATTAAAGTTCTACACAAACCGGTCATGTTGGCCTGTAGCTCCACTCGCGCACAGACTCTAATACATGCATCAACGATGATCTTGTAACCCCTCATTTTTACTTGTTTATATTTCTGCTTCCAGATGGTGAATTTTTTTCATTTTTGGCATGTTAGCTTAGATTAAATTAAAACCTTTGTATTTCAAATTGAAAAAAATTCTGTAGGTGAAAACAAAAATTTCAGACATTTCAAAAAAACTGATTTTTCCGGAAAACTGGCCCACAGATTTGCTTGAATTGTAAATATTTCAGAGAGTATTTCATGTTGCCGTTAGATTATGTAATTTTTTGGTTTCCGCTTATTGATCAAATTTCTTTACCTCCATTATCCTTTACTTTAAGATTAGATCAGATTTCATTTTTTCTCTTGAGGGCGTTGAATGAATATTGAATGAAGGAAAGTTTTATGGGATGATTTATAGTTATTTCTTTCAGCTTGTAACATTCGTATTTCTTATTGATTATATTGCAGGATTGTTTTCCACTCAAATTTACGTGTGATTCGTGTCACAGCTTCGTGTTCTCGCTTAGGTTATTTAGGCTTATGAGGTTACTTAGGATGTCTTTCGCTTATCGTGTTTTTGCTACATTTCTCTGACTATTTTGTAATATTAGTTTGTAATGATTATTGTTTCAGTTTTTACGTGATTCCAACAAATAAATTAATGAAGAAAAGAAGGGCCTAGATTTGGAGTCTCAATAAAGCTCGTATCAACACACTGGTAACGCTAAATGGGAAGATTTCACCGTCCCGTTTCGTCGGAAAAGAGAATATATGCTGATTTTAAGGCTCAAAGAACTGCCTAATATCGTTGCCTTGGTAACATTATTTTGGAGAAAAACATGTGAGAAATCTACAATGTTCCTGCACACTCCACCGTAAAAGAAGTGAGGGAATTAGGATTACGAGGGCTGCTGATAGATGAAGTGACAGATATTGCTGTCACTGAGCAGTTAATCACATTTTTGCAGTTGGAACAATACGTTGGGTAACGCAGAAATTGAGTTTCTAAGCACAAATGATCTGCTTCCGCAATCCAATTCAGGAAATGCAGAAACTATCTCCAGCACTCTTGGCATCACTTTCATTAGTGCAAAGTCAATCGTTTCTTCTACCTCAAGGTTTGTTACAAACCTTAACAGAATGTGTTGGCATGATCACAGAGATATGCGCAAGGTAGAGCACAACATTTGCCTTATGTAAAGAAATCCAACACATTTGAACCTTCCACAACCCTGACCACACTCAAAATGATAAATATACCTTGTGAGGCATTACCTTACAAGTCACTGTATTATTAGTTTTATTCACAATTTTACAGGAGAAAACTGTTTTGCTTTTGCCAATTTCTACTGAATTCAGATGTCCAGTCTGTAAGAGAATTTGCTCTTCCCAAATCGAACTGTATAGTCACCGGCGAACTTATGTAAACTAATTTAATTTAATTTGATCACTGCCAAGTGGACATCTTACTCGTTACCAGGGATTGCCAACACACAAGTCATTGTATCATCAGTTTTATTGACAATTTTACAGGAGGGAAACTGTTTTGCTTTCGCCAATTTCTGGGGAAAACTTGGTTCAACAGATTTCACTACCCACGAGGTCCCAATTGGATAAAACAAGATGCCATCTCAATACTCCAGACTGTTCTCCCTCATTCAAGCATCCATGAAGAAGCTCACCTTCACCTTCACCTGTCCCCTGGCGCCAAGATGGCGCATAGATCCTTTAATGCGCCTACTTTTGTTGTTGCATCAACCAGTTTTTCTAGTTGTGATTTTGTGGGCAACCAAATTGCCAACGACAAGGTTTTACCATGTAGAAAAGCACAAACAACTAAAAGTGACACTGTAGGGCCTCTAAGAACACTTTTTGAGTAACGTTTTTAGGCAACATGTCCCATTAAGTGTTTCAAATAATCATTTCTGTTCATGCTACATGTATAAAGGCCAATGAATATACAAATGGGCAGGCTTCAGTCTGATTTTTCTGAACATGCACCGTAAGAGGAGGTGAGGTTTATTTACCTCATTAAAAGGAAAGGAAAGCCATCCTATGCATCCCTAAAACATACAAAGGGATGGTGATTGCGATGAATATCAAGAAAAACTGTGGAGCCTTGGTGGAGTTGGTGAGATAACAGTGGAGGTGGAAGTGAATGAGGCATGTGCTTGAGTAGCGAAATAGATACATGTAAAGGCATTGAGGGTGAAATCCACACAACCCACCGTGGATGAAAGGAGATCTTGTAAAAGCCATAAGAAAAAAGCAAACTATGTGGAAAAAGGTCAAGAAATCTTCCGATCCAGCCACGATGGAAAAGTTCCGTAAATTCAGACAAAATATCCAGAGAAAACAATACCTAAAGGATATCACTAATGATGTTCATTCCAACAGCAAAAGGTTTTGGTCTTTCTCTTCTTTTAAGAATAAGAAGAAGCCTATCCCTGATAAGCTTTAGTATTGCTAATGTATCACTGATTCATAAAAAAGACAAACGAGACATTGTTTCTAACTATAGGCCAATCTCTGTTACCAGTAATATCGAAACCCCAGGGATACCTTGTCGCAGCTGCATACTATCGATCTTAGGAGTCCATTCACTGAAATCAACGGTCCATGAAGTGGGCTGAAAAAAAGCTCTTGTCCACTGAGATGAAGTAAGTTGCAGGTGATAAAAATTGCTCTGTTCCAGTTTTACAGGTGTGGTTTGTATTGTGTTTTTGACTGTCACAAAGGAGGGGGGTCACAGGCACCCCAGGACCCCCCTGACTATGCCCCTGATTTATCCTTTCCAACATGGAGGGAAATCTTGTGGATCACAACTGCTTCAAGTTTTCATGAAATTGGAAAGCCATTGGTCTCTGGCCCTTAGACTTTGCGAAGGCATTTGATTCAGTTTGCCATAAATGGGTTCTATTCAAACTCACATGATTTCGAATTGACGGTCCTCTTCTGTGCTGGTTTGATAGCTACCTCACTGGTCCTGTGCAGTGTTGTCCTAGATGTGACCTGCATGGATAGCCATGTGTATGCTGTGCGAACAGATTGAGGTATCCGTGCGAAAAAAAATTGTCACCCGTTCAGATGGCTCGTGCTATCTGTTCAAAACAGTCATTATTGTCAGCCGCGGATTGTACTTGAGCCGTTCGCAACTTGGTCACTCAGGCAGGAGTCATACGACAAACCTGCCAAAAATGTAAATAATTTGATACAAGCAGTATAACTACTGTCACACACTTTTTTCTGCTGAAATCTGGGCTTTCATAACATTCGTTTATGGTTACCTATTTTATATCGTTCCACAAAAAAGTCAGTTTGATTATATATATTTTTCAAATGTATAAATGCGATCTGATGTGTAGCGATCACAAAACAGATGAAAGTCTTTTCAGAACTATTTACATAGTGAGAGCATCGTATGTTAATTTCACAGCGTATTGCAGATCAATGTTTCGATGTGAGAGCGCATCACACAGTAGCAAGAACTTCTGTTTGTAGATTTCTTACCACAACACACTTCTCCAATCACGGTACGACTTTGATTATAAGATTTTGTTCCATTTATTAAACTTTGATTGATAGACCGACAAATGCAATATCCTTTTCCCGAAATTTCGCTTAAAAGCTTTTATTTGAATTCTCTCATCATATTTAACTTACATAAAACTACTGTTTCATCAAGAGCATGGTATGAATAGTTGAACCAAACAAAGTTAACCTCTTAGAAGACAGGCGCGCGAGCCACTGTGACACATTTAACAGCAAATAGTTGGCAGACATTAGGGAATACGCTTTGTGTAGGGAACTTTTATTAGAAAAACTCTATATTTCGCAGTACCATTATTATTTGTCATTAACTTTACATGTTAGTTGCGTTACGCATTTCAGAAATGGTTGCATAACAAATTTTGTTTTTTTTTTTAACTCAGAACAGCAGAAGCCATGCATTGACGGCTATTGTTCTCTGCAGGGAGAACAAATTTGCTTTATTCTTTAAACTATGAATTACAACGCAGTATCAGATTTTTGAATCAATAAGTTTTCAGATGAGAAAATGATCGAGCCATTTATTCTTTTAAGGCTGCAATGGCGCTTGTTCCAGAATAATAGTATTAATATTATTTTCTTCGGTTGTCTGGGCGATCGACCGCATCCATTCAAAAATAATTATTTTATTCAGTTGTCCATTTGTTTGACCACATCCATTCAAAAATGTTTTCTTCAGTCGTTTATCTGTTCGACCGCATCCATTCAAAAATTTTGTTGTGTATCAATTTGACTATGGTTGTCTATTTGACTATCTATGGTTGTCGTGTATCTATTTGACTGCATCCCTGCAAAAATTTTCTTCATCCGTGCATCCGTTTCAAACGGCTTAGCTATCAGTTTCTCATCTGTGTGCTTCCTGTGCGTTTGCTTGCCATGCCTGCATTCCTAAGGAATGTTTTTGCATGAAAGGTCACAAATGGTTCCTCCTCCAGTTGAAATGTTGTCTAATCCGGTGTTCCCTAAGGGTCCCTATTGGACCAACTCTGTTCCTGATATACATCAATGACATGCCTCAAATAATTAAGCATTGTACATTGGCAACGATTCAAAATGTTTCAAAATCATCAAGAGTAACAATGACTTTCTTGACGTCCCACATGACCTGAATAGCTTGCAAAAGTGGTCCACCGATAATGAGATTTTTCCAACCATCTAAATTTGTCAACCTCAGGATAACAAGAGAAAAGACAAAGCTCTTAACGGTTATATAGGTCAACAGGTGAGAATCTTAAATTTGTCTCTTCCACAAAAGACCTTGTGTCACTATCTCGAAGGACTTGAAGTGGACTACACACATCCCTCAAATGGTTGCAAAATGTAATAGAATGCTGGGATTTCTAAAAGGAACTGCTTCGGTGACCTCAAAGAGGATTCCCTGAAGCTGCTTTTAATACATCTCCCATCTGCCTAGTGAGCTCTAACCTGTGCTACACTTCACAGCTTTGGGTGCCACAATCTCCCACATTGATGCTGGAAATAGAAAATATCCAAAGGAGAAGCTCACGTTTTATTTGCAAGAACTCTGAATCCTCATACAAGGACAGACCTTTGAACCTTAACCTCCTACCTAATAACTACTGGCTAGAATATCTTGATTTATTATTTTTCTACAAGTGTATTTCTGGACTTATCGACATTAATCTAGATAACCTTGTTCAATTTTGTAGTGGGCGTGCCCGTTGGGGATCTTCTGGGCTTTTTCTCAATAGCAAAACTGCTAATACATCTCCTTTCCGCAACTCTTTCTTCATCGGGATAACTAATCTATGGAAGGCAAAACCCATCGCTATAACACCAGAGGTTGACATAGTACCTTTTAAGAAAAAGTTAAAATCGTTTATCTATAATAGCCTAAGTTCAGTTTTAAATCAAGATGACATTCATTCTTACAAATTAGTCTGTCCAAAGTGCCGCCACGGCAATAATGCTATATGTTGTTCTTGTTAACTTTCTATTTTCCTGAATACTTTTTTCTTTCGGTTTTTCTTTTACTATTGGGGTTCCAGGGAATGGGTACCAAATCTTTTTAGGGGGATGGGTAGGTGGTGAGTTTACGAAGCGGGCATCCTAGTGTTCTGTTGTATGCCACTGGCCTCAGGGCGATTTTGTGAAAATAAAATAAAAATAAAAATAAATAAAAATTAAAAAAAGAAGAAAGAGACCCTTGGTAAAGGATTGAAACAACAAGAAAATGTGCCGAAAAGAAAGGTGAGGATGTAATGAAGGAAAAGGAGCAACAACTACAATTGAACAAAGCAAAACTGGACATGAGGTGCAGAGAGATCAATAAAAAAATAGAAACCAGGGGATTCACAAACACCCGCAAAGCAACCACAACAATAACGATTATTGTCCAGTGTTCTCCCCCAAGTATTTTACACCAGGCTTAAACCTGAAGAAAACTGACGTAGTTTAACATCTGGAGGGATCCTGTCCATAAGTAAAGAAAAATACCAGCAGCCATCTTTCAATACTCACCACAAATAGGGATATTACATAGAATCCTAAACTAAATTCCCACGTGTGTGGAAACGAAAAGCTTCTCAAAGTAAATTAATTCTTTTTTTTTAACCTGGCAGACACACAATAGTGTTGTAAGTGTTAATTTTGTATTATGCTAGATTAAGATTCTGGCAGAATGCCCCCTGGACTTCCCAAAATCCTGGGGAGAACACTGTTGTCCACATCTTTACAGACCTTCTGTATGTTCACAATGGCAGATCTCCTAGCCAAGAAACAATTGCTTGTCGTAAGGAACTATTTGTGCAAGATTATGGGCAGACATTGTAAAGCTCCCTTTCAATTCTAAG
>NC_090883.1:4353000-4393000 GCF_036669925.1 Montipora capricornis
TTTTTTCTCCATTAGTACACATTGTCAATCGGGACTTTAAGACTCTGGCTCTGTCCCGGACCAAATGAAATGTGGGAGGGTATTCCTTTATTTCAGTCTGGCCTAACCTCTTTATTTACAAATTATAGACCTGTTTCTGTCCTCCCAGCTTCTCTAAATCTTGGACAAACTATTCTACAATTGCTTAATTAAATATTTAGAAAATATGATATACTTTCGTCTAATCAGTACTATTTAGGAAAATCAGTCCACTTTTCATGCTCTGGTGCATTTGTATGCCAACTATAGACAGTAAGCAAATTGCACTGGGTTAGTTTATTGACCCTCCAAAGCATTTGATACTGTTAATCACGAAATTTTATTGAGAAAACTTGAATTTTATGGAATTTGTGGCTTGGCTCTGGATGGGTTTCACAGCTATCTTTCTGGTAGACTGCATCAATTCAATATATGGGCAAATTCAATGTCAAAAGTAATACGTTTGGAGTCCCTCAAGTGTCTATTTTGGGTCCCCTTCTATTTCTTATTTACATCAATTTAAAGAAATCTAAACTTTATCATTTTTAAATCAGCACAAAACAGACAAAATCTTGACTTCTCCTTCTTCATTGATAATAACAAAATTGATCGTGTCGAGGAAGTCGTGTTCTTAGGAGTCATAGTCGACCAAAATTTAAATGGAAATCACATATTCATAATGTAGCAAGAAAAATTTCAAAGAGCTTAGGTTATTATTTATAAAGCAAACTTTTGTCTGAACTAAGCTTCTCTTCGTACGCTGTATTTAGTTTAGTGATCCTTATTTATGTTATTGTGTTGGTGTGTGGGCTCCACCTACCCCTCCAACCTTAAAAGAGTAGTGACCCTTCAAAAACGGGCGCCCTGTATAATTTCAAAGAGCAAATTTGATGCACGTACTGATCCTTTATTCAAAGAACTCTATCATTAGGTTTCATATTTGCAAATTCATGTACTTATATAGACATGGCTTGCTACCAGAAAGTTTTTAAATATGTTTCCTCTTAACAATGAAATTCAAGCTATAATACTAGACGAGATCTTGTTTTTCTTTACCATATTGTAGGACAAATATTGTCAAGTTTTCTATAACGATTCCAAGGACCAAAACTTTTCAACTCTGTGAATGAAGACATTCGCAATTTCTTCCAGAGTTTCCTTGTTTTCCTCAAGATTGAAATTGTTGCTGTTAGCATGATTATATACTGTTAGCGTGATTACATTCACTTTTTTATTTTTTCGCCTTTGTCCGCTTGCAGTTCATGTTCGGCTTTGCTCTTGTACGCTTTTAAAAAAAAGAAAACAAACAAGTTCAGTACTGTTGTTCTAAGTGATTCGGTTCGCCTTTACAAATCTCTAGTAATTTGTTATTTATCATGGGGGGCACATGTTGATAAGCACTGCTTTTTTTGTGTCTCCTTGCCTCATTTTATTTTGCATAATATGTGTTATGTGTAAAATGGCAAAACAAATAAACTGAAACTGAATACATCAGCTGCTGCTTGGAGGGTTAAGTGAATCACCATATGTTCCATCACGCGCCATTAATCGCAGAAATCAGGAGCCCATAATTAGGAGCATCCAACTCCCATACTGGGCCTATGTCACGGCGTTTTCAGAGACTGATTTATTTTTAGATCACTTTTTTTCCGGTGCTAGGAAATGTGATACATCGGGATGTAAAAAAAAAATGGCGGCGCCATGCTGGTCTTCGAGAGTACTTTTCTCTGAATAAAAGTCCCAATTTTTGCTCCGTTTAGGCCGTTTTCCTCTATTCCACTCCTTTTTTTTTTCAGACAGCACTTTTCCCATAGTTCTGTGCTATTAGACTTTGCACACTTCCGCACACGTAGTTGCGGAATTTTGATCGGACTTCCTTCCTCGGCCTAGTGTCTGATGTCTGAAACAAGACCGAATCCTCTTTAGAAGTGTGTAAAATGTGAATCTTGGTTATGAAATATTCTAGTACCAGTCGTAAAGATGAAGCGGTGTAATTCAAGTGAAGACTGTCATGAGTTCCGAAAAAAGGAGCCACATTTGCAAGTGCAAGAGGTGACTCTACGAGGAAAGTCAACTCAGTCATCATCCTCCACCGTGAAGAGCGTTTTGAAGCAGAGCATCGAACTTAAACAGGCCCAGAAAAAAGAAGAAGAAGAGGAAAAGAAAAAAGATACCGCTTCCAAGTGCAAAGATAATCTTGCTTTAAGCAGTGGGCAACTATCTTGTCCGATGCCGGGTATTATTGTAAGGTGAGATCACTAGTGAAGAGCATGAATTTCATGCTTTTCCGGAATCGAAAGAAGCTCCGTGTTTTGCTCTAATCGTTGAGCGCTCCAGAGATTTGCCGTTTTCTGAAATTTCAGGCCCATTTCAGGCTGCAAGATTATTGGTATATCCAAACGGTGAATGGCAAATAGATAGCCCCATCGTAGAGTACAGAAGACTCCAAGTTGGAATGTTGAGTATGCCAATTAAGTCCGGGTAACTTATTGATCTTGCTCGAAAATGGCTATCCGAAAAGCATGTGCTGTGCCCTGGTTTGGTGGGTAGTGACGGAGAAAAACTAGAAAAAAGAACTGGGTTATATTCCCAAAAACGTTAGCGTTTATGGTAGAAATTATGTTCGTTCGGTTGGCTGCAAGATCTGGCATGTCCCTGGTAGCAATTACGATCAGATGCAAAAGATGTGCGGTGAGTGTCTTGAGTGCTACAGATACATGAAGAATGCCCTTGCCAAAAAACAGTCCTTGAACTCATCTAAACGGGAGAAGCGACGAAATCCCAGCAGCAATTATGCAATTAAGTATTTGACGCCAAGAAGTAAGTCCATTCATCTCAGGAAAACAAGGAAACTACGATCTCGAATGACTAAAAAAGTCAGGAGACTGTACAAGCAAACGAGCATTGAATTGCCACAGGAGCATCGTCGGAGCTTTGTAAGCTGGTTCAGGAGATAGAAAATTCGAACGAAGGGAAGCAAGAGCTTGAAACGATTTTTAGCGAGGGGAACCAGCTCACGGATAAGAAGGGTTGCAAAGCAGGAAATTGCGTCAAGGGTATTTGGGAGAAAGATAGGGACGGTTTCTTTAAAGATCAAAGAAAAAATGGTGAGTTTCAAAGCAATCTTTATGTTTTTAATTCCAAGATGTACTTTTCAAGGTTTTCTTTCACTTCGTTAATTAGCCTCTGTTTTGATCATAGTATGTTGCTTGTGCCTCTTTATATACATATGCCCTATGCACATTAACAAATCACGTTTATTAAACAAGGTTCCAAAAAAGTCACGAAGTTGACAAAGAATTCAAGTGAACTTTAACTTGTTTTTACATTTGCCCTAAATTTGTAGTTGACAAAAACCAGCAAACAACTTTATGCAAAGAAATCAGTATTTTAAACCATAGATGTTTACACAAGTTTTAAAACAATTTTGTTCAAGCTTTGGTGTATATGGGAATTAGTCTGTTAGCCAAGTTCAAGGTCTGTATGATAGGTCTATAGAGACCTAATGGAATGTTCATAAATATGGCTTTCTTTCTCCAGGACAATAAATATGTGGAAGACAAATAAATTTTGTAGATGTTAAAAACTTTGTGTAATGTTATGGTAATTATTAGATCAAGCAAAGTACAATTAATTATTACATTTTGTGGCCTTTTTGGTGGTGATAGTTGAATTGAATAAAAAAGAAAGGCCTTGTTCTAAAATTCTGGTGTCTACCTTGAAGTTACGGACCAAAAAATTGACCAATCACAGAATAAGAAATATAAGAAATGACTCAGTAAAAAAAACTATCAATGCTCGTAATTGTAAACTCATATTGTTCTATAATTCTCTCCTACAGTTACTGGAAAAAATGGAAATTGTTGGTCAGCAGTAACCATTCGAGTTGGTGAGTGTTTGCAGAGGTTGAGATGAGTGCAGTCTGCATTCTGTTGCCTGTACAAGAAGTATGACTTTTCTGTCAGAACCAAAAGTGAACTTGACCATTGTTGAGCATGATACCATTGGATTTTCTCACTTTTTAAGTTTTGGCTGATCTGCATGATGCAGCATATCAAACATGAGACACATTGTTTCATCCGATTTCCAAGCAACAATAAGTGAGTTGAAAACGTGAAGTTTCCTTTAGTATTTATGGAATTCAAGGTGTCTCTGGATATCAGATGAAACACAGTGTTGAAAAAGCTGACGTTCCCAAAATTTGGTGATTTAAGATCTAAATAGTCCAGTTTCGAATTCCCCGCTCATTCTAAGAAACCACTTGATTTTCGTCTAGCAGGCGCAACTTTTGCACCGGGACGAGGCTAACCCTGTATGCTTCACTTTGATCACCAACACAACTGGACAAGTAAACGTGATTAATATAAGGTTATAAGTGATTTTCCATGGAAATTCCTACTGCGCCGGTAAACGAATCATTGGAAGCGATCAAGAAGCTTAAAGTGGAAGAGCTAAAGAAGATTCTACGTGATCGGGGGCAGCCCGTGACTGGAAAGAAGGCGGATCTAGTGTTACGATGTCATGTACTCTTTGAAAGGCTAAAAACGCCAACTTATGGACTACCCGAACAAGACAATGTACCATTATTGCCTGTTACATGTACAACTGGCAAGAAAAGTGCTGATATAACGTACGAGAGTCTTATGGCTGAGGCGGTGGATTGTGTATGGGCTACAGACTTACGAGGACTACCACCTTTCAACTTTGTGCAGTTGTATGATTATCTTGTCATCAAAACAGCAAAATACGACCACGCTTCAATTCGCACGTCAGGATACAAAAAATTGAAAGCTTTCCAGTTCTTCAAAGAGGGACACATCAGGAGGACGCACATTAGTGCAAAAGGGGGAATTACGTACGTTAAAGGAGAAGTGTTAGCCTCAGTGAAGCAGCAGAAATATAAGGTCATGATTTCTATGAACCATCTTGGGGAAGTACTGAAAGCAGCTTGCCAGTGTCCAGCAGGGTAAGTGTGAAGATGAATTTTTCTGTTTGGAAGATCAAGGAGGTATAAAGAATGGTTGGAATGATTTGATAATGCACCCAAAACGCTTTGAGCTTAATGGTGCTACATCTTACTACCATTTGCGTCCATCCTTGAAGTGTGACGAATTTTGCGCGTAGTTTTACTTTTCAAACGTTAACGGTTTAGTCTCATGCCTGTCACGTTTTACCAATGAAACGTTAGCAGTCAGGTCACGAAATTGGTAACGTTTTTGGCTCCAAAAGGTCATGTTTTGATCACGTCCTGTGCATGTTTACCAGTTTTGCCCGCTCACTTAAAAATATATATATACGTTTTGCAAATTAAGCTTACTAGAATGGAGGCGAGAAAAGTGAACCAATTTGGCAGAAGTTACAGACCTGGAGTGGCATTGGCTCAAGATCTTAAATTCTTGATCATTGATAGCATTATCAGAGACGGAGGCGACAGAATTACGGGTTATATTCCACGGAGTGTTACACAATTTGCAAGGGAGTTGCGTGTTTCTGTAAACACGGTAAAATCGGTGTGGTTTAGATATTGCGAAGAAATGATAACAACGCCGAAACCTAAAGGAGGCTTGACATTCGAAAAACTAAAGGAAGATGACCGCGAACTCATTGAAGTTTTGAAGCTCCGCTCTCCATCCATGTCCCTTTCTGAAATAATGGAGGAGTTAGAACAACTTGGAGGACAAGAAATTTCAATGTCGGCCGTTTCACGAGCCATAAAAAGCAGGCTACCTTCCGGTGACCAGTATTCACGAAAAAAACTTACAAAAGTGGCAATGGAGCGATTCACCCCAGATAACTTATTTTATACTCAGCTGTTTATCAATTACGTATCTTCAAAAGATCCAAGGAACCTGAAATTTTTCGATGAAGCGGGAATAAAGATTCCTGATGTGGGAACTCGCACGTATGGACACAGCCCGAAAGGATCACGATGTGTAGAAGTGGGGAGGAAACTCGAATCTCCGAATACAACTTTAAATATGCTGGTTTCTCTGAATGGCCCAGAGTATTATAGTATCGTAAGCGGGGCTACAAACACAGCCCGTTTTCTTTCGTTTTTTCAAGAGGCAGGTGAAAGTGTAAACATTGAGACGGGTAGACCGTGTCTCGAAGTCGGTGACATTGTTATTATGGATAATTTATCTTCTCATCATTTTGAAGGAGGTGAGATTTTGGAAGAATGGTTTGGTACCATGGGAATTGAGTTGTTATATACGCCTTCATATTCTCCAGATCTTAACCCAATAGAGCTTTGTTTTAGTAAAATTAAATGTGAATTGAATGGTAACTTGAAGGAACTTGTTCATTCCAATATTAATTTAGCAATAGCAGAGGCAGTTGAGACTATCAGAGCACTGGATATGGCTGGATTTTACGAAGCTACAGATTACCTGTTTGTATGAGGACTGTATAATATAACGTATGTCGGTAGTGTGCAATTTTTTTCTCCGAAATGCCGTTGAACCTTTCAATGTAAATGAAGTTATTCAAGTTCACATTTCCCAGAAAAGTTTGTAGTAGACCGGTATTAGTGGTGCCCGATGGACATATCATGGCAAACGGAGAAGCCATAGATATATATATATTGCCAGTGTTCGTGCCACTGAGTTCATTGTTATTTTAAATTGCACGCGTCCTTCAAATACAAATGAACACATATTTAACTTGAATTTCAGCGCAGAGGGTACAAAAATTACCGCGAAACCCCATGCCTTGGTTATCAGTGTCAGGAAATGTAGTTTTTCTATACCAAAAGTTGCGTTGACAATAAAAATAAGCGTATATATTTTGCCAGATCTGAGTACTTTTTGTACCGCCCAGGTTATAACATCGTAGACACTGTCATAGGTTAAAAGAGATGATTTGATTGTCATTAGGATATCAAGAAACGTAGTTTTTCTGAAAAGAAAATATTTATTTTTTTCAAAAGGTATAAAACATAGCTTTCACTTTCTGTCTTTTTCAACGGCTCGTGTGTACAAAGTTCTCTTTCTTGACACAAAAAACTCAACGCGGAACCTGTCAACAACAACTCGACTGATTAATTTAATTTTACATGAAAGATGTACAATATGAAAATATTAAAACACCAACGAAAGTCTTCAGTTCCCGCTATGACGAGTTCCTGATAAGTTTAACAATAGAGATGCAGCTTCATATTCACAAGCATCACTCGACTCCTGTTTAGTACTAATTGACTGGTTGAATTCTACAGTTTTCGTACTTTTGTACTTGTAGTACAGGTCGCAGTACATGTGTTACACGGATCGGGAGGATATTGCATTGAATACTTGCTTGTGAGTGACTGACCCATTGCACCTACTGCTACAGGGAAATGGACGCCCGAAGGAAAAACTGCTGGGTGTGGAGGTGGCAAGAAGTCATAAGAGTAACTTGTGTTTACGCTATTTTCGCTTGTAGACTGTTCCCGCAGGCTTTCCCGGATCACCATTGCTAACTGCTCGGCCTCTTCCCCCTTATTTCTTGGAGCAGTATACAAAATTTGTGAAGAAATTGCCCCATCACTAGAACTGTTACATGCATGTTTACTACTGGGGAATTCTACACCATACCGCTCAAGGGACGGTTTTGCTGGATTTTCACGCTTGCGGCTGCCGCCCTGCTTTGACCTAGAAAATGCAAGACTGCCAGAATTATTGTCAGTAAGAGCTTTTTCTAAAATATTTCCGATGTCTTGTTTCCCAGGTATTTTTCCTCTAAAGTTCTTCTTACAGTATTCCTCCAGGAGGTAAACATGTTTACGTAATAATGACCAGTGGTTGGTGCCGTTCACAAGGTATGCCGCCTTGTTCACTTCGAACAAGTCACTCTCGATGTGGTTTTGTACTTTGTCTTTCATTCTTTCTACAGCACTCTTTTTACTTTCCAACTCTTCGAATAACCTGTTAAGCTCACTTGTCTCTTGATTTGACAACGCATTTCTTTCACGTTGAGTTCACCAGGATGAAATTTTTCCTCTCCACACTTAAAGACAGAGGAGCATTTCCCGTACACGCACGTACGAGCAGAGTGTCCTAAACGCAAATGGCAATTTCTGCAAATATTTCCATCTCGAGGATCAGACTTAACTCTTTCTAGTTTCATTTCAGTTTCGTGTACTTTCTCGCGCAGTTGCTGAATCTGGGACCTCTTCTGTTCAATTCTTTCTTCAGTTTTTATGATGTACCTTTCAAGAGGAGTTCTTTCACTGCATAAAGACGACTTTTCATGTTGATTTGTACGCGTTTCAATGATTTCTGTGGTCGTTGTCGAATCTTGCCCACCACCATCAACGTAGTTGAGGATATCTCTATTGAGAGAAACCCGGGCTGAGGGCCGTCCTTCAGTAGAGCTAGATTGACTGGATGGTTCAGCCCTCTCGACAGGCTTTGCTTTCACAGAAGGTGAAGAACCCTCGAATACTCTTAGCTTGAGTCGCTGAATGTCTATTCCTACAATTAGTTTTGACGTGGAAATGGCAATTCTCAGGCTAATTGCATTGTTATTCAAAACTACATACTCTCCTTCGTCATTTTCATACAGTATCCCGAACGTTAAAAAACGCATCTTAGGAATATTACTTGTTATGGCATTGTTCAACTCGTCAACAGTTTTTGGCGGAGCCATAAAAAAAACCCTCCTCGTATCACCAATTTCGACTTGCACTTGCATTTCCGACTCCATAGTTGCTTCGCACGTGAACCTGCCTTCACTGGATGTGAAACTTGAAAACATGCACAGCACGTGAACAAAACATGATCTTTTGGCGCCAAAAACGTTATCAATTTTGTGACCTGACTGCCAACGTTTCATTGGTAAAACGTGACAGGTATGAGACTAAACCGTTAACGTTTAAAAAGTAAAACTACGCACAAAATTCGTCACACTTCAAGGATGGACGCAAATGGTAGTAAGGAAGGAATAATAATGAGATGTAGAAATAATAAAAATCTTTCTTCTTGTTCACTCCATTTCATTATGCCTTGTAATAGAAAACCCCAACATATTTCTAAAATAACAAATGTTTCATAATTTGCATTTTTAGGAGAGGGGTAGATGGGCTAGGTCACTGTAATCATGTTGGTGGCATCCTTTTTGCTGTTGAAGATTTCTGTCGTCAGGGACTTAAAGAACATTTAGAGCCAGTTTCTTGTACCTCAAGACTTTGTAGCTGGAATGCTCCCAGGAATGTACAAGTGGACCCTGAACCAGTGAATAACATAGTCATCACAAAATATCGGTTTGGTAAGGAAACTGATCAATGTGCCAAGGTCAGTCTGTATGACCCCAGAGCACCAGCAGACAGGCGAGTCAACCCAGAGGCACTAAGTCAAATTTCAGCAGAACTAAGTAACTGTTTACAAAGCAGCTGCTATTTTTTGTTTCATAATGTGTCTCCACAGCCGACTGCTGATGAAAATGTTCAAATTGACTGCATTTGTGCCCCTGATATCGTTACTGAAAATGACATCACAGATTTACCATTCAGTGATGACTATGATATATCATCTTCTCATTTTAAAAGCATGATGGATTACTATGCAGATACTCAGAGTGTTTCAGATGTCGACATTGAAAAAGTTGAACGAGTAACAAGGGGCCAAAGTAATAATGAAGTTTGGAGGCAACTCAAACGTGACAAGTTAACAGCCTCTAATTTTCATGATGCAGCTGTAAGGCGGAAAGAGCCTGATAAATTTCTAAGAAACATAATGTACATCTCTGAAAAAAAGAAAGGCATAGCATCCCTAGAGTATGGCCAGCTTCACGAGGGTGATGCTGTTGCAAGTTATGTCGCTGCAAAAGCTGCTGAAGGAAATACTTTGCTACGGGTAGAGGAAGTTGGAACAATCTTATCAAAGGAAAGACCAGGTTATGGTGCAAGTTTGGACCGAAAGGTTTATGACCCAAAGGCTTCTGGCATGAAAGTTGGAGGTCTGGAAGCGAAATGCCCATACTGTAAGAGAGGAATGACTGTTGAACAAGCATGTAAAGATCCAAATTTTTGTTTATACATTGATGATGATGGGCTTCCTAAGCTTAAGTTTGGCCATAAATATTACTACCAAGTCCAAGGTCAAATGTATGTCTGCAATTTAGAATGGGTTGATTTTGTTGTGTGGTTTGGAGGAAACAATGTTTTTATTCAACGTATTTATTTCAACAATGAATGGTGGTACCAAACAATATTACCCAGGCTAGATTTTTTCTATAAACGAGCTTTCCTTCCTGAAATCTTCACCAGAAGACTTGAGCGAGGTGTCAAACTATATAAGCATGGGGGTTGGAGGAGCTTCCAAAAAGTAAACAGGAAGTAACAAAAGTACTCACTGAAAGCAGTTGTTGTGATCAAGTGCCTGATTACAAATTCCTAATGTTATACTGCAGTAAGTTGACATTAACATTTTCATGTCCAGTTTGTTTCAAACATTCCATCATGTCTTAAACAATTTTTATTATTGTGCCTTGTCTGATTACATGTAATTCTGTTCATGTTTAGTGTTCTGCATACTGGCAATAGAAAAAAAAACACCTTTAGCATAAATTGAGAGGCATAGTTATTTGTGATGCTGCACGTTTCAATAACACACAACACTCTGAAAGTTCATAATTTAGTTTCCATTTATCATGAAGGAAATCAAATAACCTCCAAAAAAGAATAAAACTAGAAACAGAAACAAAGGAAATTAATCAAAACCTACCAATCACAAAACCCAGACATGGACTTTTAAGCCTGTGAAACTGAAACTTCTGTTTGCTGAGATGACTGCTAAGATGATTAAAGACAGGGAAAATGCAGCTATTCATTAACTACATTTTTGTATGTTGTTGAAAGGTGCAGCAAAAAAGTACAGTGTAATAAACTCATACCCAAGCCTCCCCCTTTATTTGCTTTTTATAGGGGGGAGAAGAGGAGGCAAAAAATTGGTTAGGTAGGCACAGACTGAAAATATTTGATCTGCAGTATGGGCCAGGGTCAAAGGTAGAGTGCCATCAAGGATGTGATAGTTCTTGACTCTACCTATTGCCCGCTCTACGTGAATTCGCACAGAAGCAATATGAACTGTTTCAGTCACTTCTTCAGCTGTTAACTGGGCCCTGGCACCTTTAAATGGAGGTATATTAAGGCCAACACCTGGGGGTAAAATATTGGTGATTTCAAAACCGCGATCAGCCATGATGTTATCTCCAGGTTTAAGGTATTGCATTAAGCCAGACTTTTCTGTTATGCACTTATCTGAAATCCTACCACCCCACAACTTTGAAACAAAAATTACTTGGCCATTTGGGGAAATTCCAATTAATACTTTGAATGTATTATGGTGTTTGTAGTTGGACCAGGTCTGTGACTGGGCCAACATTGAGGATGGTACCTCCACAAAAACCTCTGTGCAGTCAATAATCACTCGAGTAGTAGGGTACAGGGCAAATTGTTGTGGCATGTTTTTCCGCACTGATTCCTGAGAAGGGAAAGGGAATAATTGGGGCAACTCTAAATACAAGAAATTAATCCATGTACAGAATATCTTACTAAAGTTTGCAACAGAAATGCCAAATCTGTCAACTAGATCTCTAACAAAAAGACCAACCTTTAATCTAACAAGGACAATAAACAGTTCAGTTAAAGAACTTAATTGCCTCGTGCGGCCTGGCTTATTTTTCCCTTTCTCCTGATATGGTCTGGAGTCAGGTACATTTTTTGCACCCCAGTATTGTAGTTTGGCTACTTTTGGTTTGAGGTAATTATGAAATGCTAGTAGCGCTGTGTAATTGGGAAAGCCTGTGTAAAATTTAATCGCAGAGTTGTCATTCTTAAACTTTTCAAGTGTAAATTCCCGTTGTTTATACTCATCAATTTCTTTTTGCAGCTGCCCAACTTTTTTCTTAAGGTTTATCAATATTTCCTCCTTTACTTCAAGCTGCTCCTGTAGAGACTGCCTTGATTCTTTCATATCAATGATGTCTCCAAAGCTAAATGCATATGTATGGTCCATGGATATTGAGTCAACTTCAGAGGTAAACAGGAAGCATGTCTGGGTGGACTTATCTTCAGTCTGTTTTGCAAACACAATCTCAACATCTCCCAAAGAACACCTAGTTCCTACTTCACCTTTCCCAGCACTACTGTTGGAACATGTAAACTATAAATGTCAATAAAATAAGACATTCATTAAGGAAAGAAAAATACACACTACATGCCTAAAAGTACAAATTTTATGTTTAAGCAGCACAAGAAATATGTCAACAAGTGAGAAGCCCCTGCCACTAAAAAAAAAATTGAAATCTCATGGGGCTTCAAAAAGAATGTGACCTAAAACTCTGGGTAATGTAGCACCTCATATATACCTCTTTTTTCATTTGTTCTCCTTGACAATGGCCTTCCTTATTATCAGGGATGGGGCATTGTTTAGGATTCTTCTTTATTGTTTCCATGCCCAATGTTATTGTCACTTCAAGGAGGCACTACTTGATCCAGACTCTAGGGATGTAATACCACTAGGGACAAGGTCATAGCATGCAAGTTATATTTATACCTCAACTTCTCCCAGAGGACATGTGGACCCTAACTCTTCAACTATTTCAATGTGTGACATGACCACTGTCTCTCCTGCACCTGTAGTTGATGTACAGGCCTTTGTTGAAGAACTGCTTCTATCCTTTGGAGGTTTCCGTGGCAAAGGTGTAACTGAGGACCAGTTAAATATTGATGGTTCCACTCCTACATTCAGAACGTGAATTTTTCACATGGATGCACTGTTAGAGGATTTTGATAAACCTTTGTAGCAGAATTCTCTCCAAAATCACACACAGACAAAACATGACAGAAGACAACAGATATGCAGTTCTTCACAAAACTAGCTTTTCTATTTTGGACCTCAATTTAGTTTAAGGTACCTTTTTTCATGTGTCCATACTTACAGGCATTCTAAAACATGATTTCTATTTGGAAAGGAAAGTTCATTTAACAAAATTGAAATGAAACCAAACCAAAGCAAACAAAAATTTACAATTACAAAATGTTTTCCGGTAGTAGACCCCTTCAGATTTGAGAATCATAATTTCTGATTTAGCTTAAATCAGCTTCCTTCATTGTATACCACAAGGTATACATAGAACACAAATAAAGGATGCAGACCCAGAAATAGCATAACAATGGACTGTTTTATTTCTTTTAAGTCAAACTATACAAGATTATCATAATTATTACGCACTTCAACAGCTGGAATATAAACAGATTTCCATCAAAATGCAATTCAACAGTGATGTAGTCGTGATACGAGACTGTCATAAAATCAGCATTATTGTAAAATTACAAAGACTTAAACAATACCACACCTTTACCCAATCTGCTCCTCACTCCCCCAGCACCTTTGATTATTTTGTGTTTCCTAAAATGTTTTTCACATATTGCAGTGTTCTCGCTTACACGAAAACGTCTCTTCCGTGTTGACGCTTGATCAAATTGCACCAATGTGCTTTTGCAGGGTTCTTCGTAGGAAATTTAAAAAAGCGTAAACCAGACGCACTTCCATCGCTATTATATTCATAACTGTTGCACTCAGCTGCTGCACACTCCTTTCCACGGCTTCGGTGTTTCCTTTTCTTGCTATCTTTACCTTTCTCTTGGTCCATTTTCTAAGATTTGTTCGACTCGTAGCGCAGTTTAAAAGGACGGAAGGAAAGCTAATACAGGGTTAGCCTCGTCCCGGTGCACAAATTGCGCCGGCTAGACCAAAATCCAGCGGTTTCTTAGAATGAGCGGGGAATTCGAAACTGGACTATTATTGTTCATGGTAATGATTTCCTTCAATTTCCCTTCATGAACTATTAATGAGTTGGAGAATGCTATTTGAACATAACAAAGACAAAGCTGCTCACAATTTAAATTAAAATTAGAAAAGAAGTGGAAAACTTTAATGTTATTTGAAATTGTAGTTACTTATTTTAATTTTTCTTCTCTAAAAACCATTTACCTTTGTTAAATTTTAAATGACGTGAATTTATTACTTGTCCATTGTCATTACTTATTACTCTTAAAGTAATTTTATTTTTTTTTTAACTGTTATAATAATTTATTTGTTGATGTATGTTGACATTCAATAGAAGTTAATTTACAAAACTTTTTTTTTATTTTTATTTTTTATGTATGCATAGCCCTGGCTGTTTACACCAGGAGCCCTTCAGCATATGAGGCATTACATAATCTGAAGATTTTGCAGTTGCCTCACTCAAAAACCTTGAAGAAAGTCATCAAGGCTGGTTCTGAGAAGGCTGGTATTGATGAAGAGTATCTGCTTAATCAGCACATGACCTACACTATGTTCCAAAAAGAAAGAGAGAGGATAGGCCATCCCAGACCATTATGGCATGGAGTAATGATGTGGGATGAAGTCAAGGTTTGCACTAAGCTTATTTTCTTCACAAGTAAACCCCTGAACAAAAATGTAAAAATTGTTTATTAAACTGGTGAATTGGTGAGTTTTTCTTTGTTTGAACATGAATGTAGATGTATCACCCGAAGTTCAATGAAAGGTGTTAAATATAATTTGTTAAGTAAATCAAGTTTGAATTGGATGTTTTTGTTTTTGTTTTTTTTTTTCCTCCACATAACCAGAAGAGGTAGTTTTGGATCTAAAAAGTGACTTAGAAGCAAATGAAGAATAATAGTAGTCTGTAAATCTGGATGGAGTAAATAAAAATGCTGTCAATTGCATGCAATTGAAAACACTTCATGTGTATACATATTTCATGAGATTTGCAAATTTTCTGACATAGTGTATTAATTTTCAATATCATTATTTTATTATACACTGCAGATTCAGATGAAAATTGCCTGGAATCTCAAAGGGGCTGGCATTACTGGCTTTAGTACTTCAGAGGATGAGCTGAAGGTGCTACACGATGTGTTCAGCACAGCGGTGGAGCCTGGTGCCCAGAAAGCGTCTTACATAGTGCAGTTCCTTTGGAGAGACCTAACCTCTAACTTTAATTTAATTGGTCCTTACTTTCCTGTTGGAAGTTCTATGCAATCCAGTGTTTTGCAGGAGTTTTTAATGCTTACTCTAAAAGCACTAACCAGTTATGGCTTTAAGGTGTCAATTATGCTGTGTGATGGAGCATCATCAACCCTTACTGTATTAAAGCTTCTCTCTGGCCACCCTAACGCTCAGTTTCCTGCTAGACCTGATGCTGAAACATCCAGGGAATGCTACTATGTGGATGCCTCATTTACAAATCCAGAGGACCCACTGGGAAACCCTATTTTCTTGATGATATGCCCAAGCCATCAGGTGTGTATCACGTGCACACTGTATTGTAATATATTTGTTTGTACTGTTATTTGGGCTGAATTGTTGCCCATTGTTTTGTTTAAATTTAGGCAGATTTCTGACATGTTTTAGGGACTGTAGTTAACACATTTTCGTGAGCAAAACATGCAGATATTCATCTGCACATGTAGGATTTATCTAAATGAGCTTAGGCTATAGATTTTGCAGTACCACTCAATATAGTAATAATTTGCTTGAGAATTGAATGTAAATGCCTTCTTCTTGTACATATTTGCATCTCGGTTCATTATTTTCTCTGACAGTTTATTATACATCTTATCAATGAATGAACAAAGTGGAGTAAGTAATAAAGTGTGTCAGTAATGAAATAATTTGTCCTATTTTATTAATTTAGATGTATAAGTTAGCTGAGTAAATAAATTATTGATGAACAAATGTATTGAATGAAATAAAAACTCATTTTGTTTCGTAGCTGAAAAACATGATAGCAGCCCTTTATAGTTCAAGGGAACAGGGTGCCAAAGACTTCTGCAAAGATGAAGAAAAATTTGGATGGTGCACAGTTGAGAGGGTGTTTACCCAAGAACTCGAAAGGGCAGAAAATGGGCTGAGCCGTAGAGTTCCTGGGTTAAAATATGCATTTGTATACAGGGATAACTGGACGCACCTGAATGTGAGGCCAGCGAAAATAATGCAGGTAGGTAGGTTTAGTACATGTACATCACACATAACCGAGCTTCATGCAAAGCCCTCCTGAGGATTAATTGATAGCAAGGATCACCTTTTAAATCATGCAGGATTGAGCCTTTTAATTTCTATTTGTAGCAACGGTTTATGATAGCAGCCATCAAAGACCTTGCAAACGAACCAAATGAAGATGCAAGTGCATGAGGAAAGACAGCAGAGTACCTAGAAGCATGCAACCTGATATTTGAGCAAGGTCTCCTAAGCCGCCGAAGGATTAATGATGAAAAGAGCCCTGTTTTAGCAAACGTAAGGAAGGGGATGGAATTTTTTGAAAATTGGTGTGCTAGCCATGAAGGAACAGGTAAATGGTCAATTACATTAGAAGTAATTGGTAAATTACAAATTTATTCCTGAACACATAAAAAAAGGACCTTGAATCTAATGTATTACAGTTTAATTATTATGATTTACAATACACAAAGGCCAATGCTTACCCCTCCATGACCCTCTTTAAATAACTGAGGAGAAAGTGCTGCCTTTGTAGTGACATCTGCAAATGGTTAGACTTAATAGTTTTCTCAGACATAAGGATGTTGAACTGTAGGTCCCATCTCACAACACTTGTTCATACTTCATTGTGCAGGACATTAAAGAACCACTAAAGGGATGCAATGAACCCTGGCTGTGACCACCACTAATGTCTGGTCCTATACAGGCCCACATTAGTTGGCTTCATGCTGTTGCAGTCACCCTGCCAAAGGCTCTGATCCTTCACAAACTTAACTAAACACTGGTGTTAATTTCAAGTATCAGTAATATCATTGACCAACTGTAATATTGTCTTGTATGCAGTTTTTGAAGATAAATACTCTGTTATCTGAAAACACAGCTCACTAGTTTTCCTACTCATTAAAACTTGTAATTATTTGCAGTTTATGAAGACAATTCAAAGAAATCAAGACAGAAAAAGTTTCTAGCATGGCAGGTGTGTTTTTACATGAGAATGGTTTCTTTGCTAGTACCTCTACACATGCAGATAGACTACCAATACTCTATCATAGTAGCTGGCTATGCATTCAATCAGATGTTTCTCTGGGGAAAGTCCAAAAACCCTTTAGCCTTTTTAGCCCATAAATACTAATATCATTGTTCTAATTTCGGCCAACCAGAGGTGACCCATACTTGTTGTTGAATTACAGGTACCATGCATTTTAGTTAATTACCCAGTAATACTATTTACATTGCTAATGTTGATCTATTCTTGTTTTGTAGACATGGGATCTTCTGCGCCTTGTTGTACATGGGTTTTTGTCATTTTGTGACTGGTTCTTTAAGAATGTTTCATCCAATGAGGGATATTTTATCAGTCCACTTCGCATAAATGGTAGTGCGATCGAGTCCATTTATAGTGTTCTAAAGTTTGCAAGTGGAGGGAATCTGTCTGCCCTTTCCTATGGTCCTGCCCTTGGCAAACTTATAAAGAGGAAAGAAATGGACAGAAACGAGTATTCAGAAAAGGGTTACAGGGATGTACCTATCAATGTTGGTGCATCAGATGGAGCTGCTGTTGTGGGATCCATAAACAACCTTGTAGTTCAGAGTCAGAAGTTTGTTAACCATTGTGTGTTTATTTTCCCTGAAAACATTTCACAGTCAACTTTTGGGGACAGGTTGGGAAGCAATGCATGTACCCTCATTACAGTGAAATTTGGAGCCTATTGCTTTCAGAATAAACTAGAGATTTCTTTACTCTGGGATCAACTTCCAAATGTTTGGCTTGATTCATTTCTCAATGCCATTTGTGATGGAAATGAAGTTTAAGATGAGTTGTACTCTGATACTAGCATTTTTTTAGATATAGAAGATGTTGTCAATACAGTGGGGGATTTATTTAGTATTGAATCTGCTGATCAGTTGATTGGATTCACAAATGCAAATGATTTCAGTGACTTAGTTAACCACATTAGCAGGGTTATTCATTCATCAAGTGCTGCTCACCACTATGGTATAATTATTGCAGCTGAAAAGTCTGTGGGTTTTTTTGTGAAGGGGAATGAATGGCTTGTGTGCTATCATTGATAGTCATCAACATGTAAACAGCCATGGGGGTGGGATGATCATTATGGCTAACAATTCCAGGTCAGCCATTGTCGAGTACTTAAATGTCCTAACAAATCACAGTTGTACTCTTGACTTGGGGACTCTTAACTGGGTCCAGTATACATGTACATGATCAAGTAAGTTAACTCTTATTTCCTTGGCCAAATGTAGTCAACAACATCACCAATTAAAATATTATCATCAAGAATATGATGAGTGAGCAATAATTGATTGCAAGCAAGATTGTGTGCACCAGTGCCTGTCTTTTCAGCAAGTGTGGTGCATCCTTATAGGTTATTGTCACGAGTGCTCAAGGTTAATTTGTTTCCAAGAATCTACCCTTTGTCTCCAAAACTAATAACTATAGTAACCATCATTGGTCACGTAGGTGAGAGTTCATTTCACAAACTGCTTGGCTAGCATAATACACTTGTAAAAAAATGAACAACAGCTTGTTGAAGGTACTTTCAAATTTAAAGGGGATATGTCACTGCAGTTTTGTTGTTTTTGAGTTAGAATGACAAAATAATTTTGTATTCCCTTTATTTACATGTAAAATATTCTTTGGCATTTTAAATGGAAGATTTCAAATGAATTTTGGCAGGAAAAGCCATCCATAATACTCTTTTTGGTTGTTTTTTTTTCCTGATGGAATGAATAGGAATAGTAAAGAGACAAACTGTATCATCATTTAGGGGTTTTCTTTAAAGGCATCTTGTAGCATTCTAAAGTGAGCCCAAAATGACGTTGCCCCTTTAATCTAGAATACTTCCAGACAAGACTGATTTCAAGTAAACAGGAACAAGCATTTGTCATTGATGTACACCCGGCCTCTGTTGTTCAAAAGGTGGATAATGCTATCCACTGGATAAATCGCTATCCAGCGGATAAGCGCGGGCAAAGCCAATTGACTTATCCAATCGATAGCTATATTCTATCCCTCGTTCGAACAAGTGGGGCCTGTACAGTAGTTGTAAATACTGTCAAGACTGTTTCAATCATGTATGAAGAGGCTGTCTGGAGATATTTCCTCGTGATTGTACCCAAATAAAAAATTAAATTAAATAATCTTTCAAAGAAGTGCAACTCTGAAACAATAAATTAAACATATAGCTGGCATCGCTTCAGAAAAATTCTCAAGCAATTTGTCATATTATGTGTTGTGTTTTACACTTAGTTTAATTTTTTTATTTTCCTATTTTTCAAACTAATAACAAAGAGGGCAAAATTACTGAATGCTGATTGGTCAATGAAGAGGGTATTTTTTTCTTAATTTTGCTTGAGAAGAGGGCAAAATTACTCACTCACGATTGGTCGAGCGCCAAAAATTCTCGCTCCTGATTGGCTGAACGTACGTCTTCCTCATTCAGTTGGTTTCTTCTGTTTGAGCAAAACAACTTCGTCTTCATCGAAGTTTGTCTTTTAATTCGCGCTGCATTCGCCGGAAAGGCATAAAGATTAAGAACTAGCTTTAAAAGATGATCTGAATTTGAATTTTCGAGTCACAAGAAGAAGGGCAAAATATTTTTTTCACGAAAAGCTTAAAACTTGGATAGACTTACATGGTGCCCGGCGTAGCGGGATTGTGTGGTTGAAAAACAAAATGATTCCTTTCGTCAAGGGCTTTCAGTTTACCACGACATCTTGCACCTCAACAAAAAAGGTCACAGAACAATTTGCCATTGACAGGAGGAACGAGTACCTCAAATTTGGTGGATTTCTTTGGACAAACTGTTTGCTATGTTTACGGATGCGTATTTGCAAGTGGTAAAAACCTCTACAGCACAGGTCAATAATAATTTGGTTTAATCGTTGTTACAGTTGTTCACAAATGAAACTCGTATTTTCCTCTCGAGTGGATGTAAATAACAATCATCTATACTCGTTTTGGACGCAAAGAACAAGTTGACTTGCTTGTCTGTTTGTCAGTTGTTTTGCTTCCGAGCGAACGAGTGTTTCCGCTTAGCTGTCTGTTTTTCGAGGTGCCTCAACAGTGTTAAGAAAATTTTGCCCTCTTTGTTATTAACAAGTAATCGCATGGGGCCGAGTAAAATTAAGGATTAATATCACTTGTGTTTTCAGAAGTTGCTGAGAACAGGCAATTTCAGCAACTTCTGAAAACACGTGTGATCTTAATCCTTAATTTTACTCGGCCCCATGCAATTACCTATACTAATTAAAAATGGAACCACAACACATGCATTTTTGCTTGATCTTAATTTCTACAATGACAACAGTCAGCTACTTGCGTTTGGTGGACAAGGTGTATGCTTTGAGTTTCGGCCGAAGCATTTCATCCGCATCAACAACTTGATGAGGTCTCTCTCTGTCTTAGCGTTCATGAATTCGTTGATACGTGTGTTCGCCAACTTCGAAACTAGGGCTTTAAAAATTCCACCTACAACTTCAGAGTTTGAAGCAGCCTCTGTGGAGACAATCGATGCGACTAACAGACTAAATTCCTCCTCCAGTTCCTCGTTATTTAAAACCGAACTCTGGCACATATCAATAAATTTTATTGGGTACTTTTTCAAGTTTGAGTCAGAAGTGAACTCCGTAACATTGTCATCCACGTGTGTAAGAAAAGGAATAAGCTCCGTTCTTGGGAAAACAAGATTTCCTTCGTCTAAGTTTTGTAAGCTGGAAGAAATTAACGACTTGTCTTTCATTGTGAGCTCTTTAAGCAACTCAAGCTCAAGCTCCACCGTCGCCCTTCTCTCGGCAGATACCTTGCCTCAGCCTTTCTTGTGTTGTAATGTTTCTGTACGAAGCTTTGTCATTCTGTGAAGGGCAGCTCCACAATACCGGTAGAGAGTAGAGACTCCGGACTGAGTTTTGATGAAGTTGTCTCTGAAGTCACAGAGGAAACCTTTTTCTGTTGTATTTGGGAAAGCATGTATGTGTAGACCATTTCGTGCAAAACACTGAGAACCCCGTGCACCAATTCATCAGCGAACTGTTGTCCAACCGAGAATCGTTCAACGATTGAGCGTTCCTGGGTAGGCTTTCAGCAGGTAAAATTCACAAGCATTTTCATCCAGGCTACTGAAAATGCAGCTTTCCTGTTCTTTTTGTCCGGTAGCTTAGCACACTCATCTACCAAAGTAGAAAACTTTCGACAAAATCCCAGAATCATGAGCTGAAAATTTGGCTTCTGAGACTCGCTGAGCAAATGCTTTGCGAATCGCAGCCTCTCCGAGAATTCGTTCACACGGGGGTGCTCCAGTAGTTGCGAACGAATCTTACATTCGATTTCGGCTGCCTGTTCCGTAGAAAATATCCACGATGTCAGCTCATCGAGTTCATCATCTAAAAGACTGGAATTTGTACTTGGATAATTCTTTTTTTTCTTGGCTGATTTAGTGGTACAACTCTTTCTTTTACTACTCGATGGACGAGAAATCACCCTCACTTGTTCAATTTCCGCCTCTTCCTCTATTACACTTTCTTCTGGGCTACTAGAGCTTTCGTAATCTTCTCCTGAAACATAACTAGAACTATCAGAGGAATCTGCGGTGAATTCACTCTCACTACTGTCCGCCATTTTGGATTTTCTTTATGGCAGCCGAGACTTCCGGTGATGTTTGATTACGTCGATACCTGTCATTGGTCGGAATTCGCGGGAAAATAAAGCTTAAAATAGATCGGTCTCCGAAAACGCCGTGCCACGTACCCTATGGAGTTGTACGCTCCTACTTATGGGCTCCTGCAGAAATTGGTTCCAAGGTGTGCCAGCGAATAATTCAATAGGAGTGCCATCTGGAGAGTTTGGATGAGACAATCTCTTCTCTCAATGTTTCTGCTGAGCGGAAGATACCAATCTTTGCAAGCTCGTGACATAGTGCAGAAAATTGGCAGTTGCCGTCTTTTGCTGGGTCATAGCAAATCGAAAAATTAATGTCAGACTGCATGTCAGTGAACCTCTCCCTATGATTTGAGTAAGGTATCAAATAGTTCTTTTTGTGCATTTTCTTGTTACCCTGACATGTGAGCTTCCCCTTCTTCTTTCCTTTGTCCATTGTTGTACTTGTTATGTCATTAACAGAGATTAATGTCATTTAGTGAACTTGGCGGGTATTTCAATTGAACCTTGTACTTACAAGTTTTTAACTTTCTGCTGAGTATTTTAGCCATTAAGGTAGACCTCCTACTACTTATTTTTTTTGCTGGAGGGAAGCGAATTAGCACTTTTTGGCCAATATTATAAACTGAAGGCGGATTGTTTCTCAGTCCTTTTCGAATCATACAGTTTTCATACCTTCTACTTGCCGCGGAAGCAGCCTGATATATTCGTTTAACTTGTAACTCATGGGAATCATAATCTTTAGGTCGTGCCGATATCATTTCCTCATACGCTTTCTCCTCAATATTCCATTCTTGTGCAGTCGAAGCTCCTGATATGTCGTCTTTCCTAACAGGATTGCGCCCATAATAAACTTCAAATGGACATTTCCAAGAAAGCTCCTCCTTAACTTCTTGATTTAAGGTTCTTGTGTATTGTGGCAAACATTTTGCCCAGTTTACTCCCGTTTTTCTCATAGTTAAAAGATCGTACGTAATCTTTTTCTTAAATGATCTGTGGGCCCGTTCAATTTTTCCCTGTGATTGTAGGTGGTATGGACGTCCCTTAATTACTTTTATTCGAAGCTTCTTCCACAGTTAATTGACAGCACCGTCGAATTCTCGCCCTTGGTCGTGCTGAAGGACACGAGGAGGCCCATGCTCTTTGTAAATTGTTGATAGCGCTGCTGCAATTGGACCACTTTTCTTTCTTTCCAGTGGAATAAGCCAATGGTACCAGCTAAATACATCCATAAGAGATAGTACATACTTGAATACTTTTCCATTCCACTTAACTAGCATACTTTCCATGCTTACTAAATCCAGTTGATTGCAGATTTGAACTGATCTAGCACATACTGGCTCTAAAGCAGTTTTGTTTTGGAATCGAACGTTTAGCAGTTGATGTAAGGGGAACTTACCAAGCACAGCTCTGACATCTCTTTCTCCCACGCCACTACAGACATCTTTCAAATGGTGATAGAGTTTCCTCGCACCTGATCCTTTTGTTTCCTTAAATGCTTTCGCTACAATGTCCGATACAACTGATTTTCTCAATACGAGCTTCCCATCGTAGCATACCTTGCCCCCTTTCAGAGAAACATGGTCGCGATTTCGCCAAAATCATACCAGAGCGGGCTTCTGCTTGTTGTTTCTTTGCTTTACAGGGACGTTAAATTTCCCTTTGAGCAAGTCAAGAAAAGTATCGTACGTCTCATCGTCGAGTGATGAAATAGCGGATCTTTTGAACACTTTGCTGGAAATCGTTAGCAGTAGAAACAAAAACGATAGCATGGTGTTCACGGTCGACTAAAATGTGGACGTGAACATGTTTCAGTGGCAGGTGATCTGTGCTCATTTAAAGGATCTTCTGCCTTCTCTTCATTAAGTGATTCATTACTGTTATCTTTGGAGGCTTCCATTGAACTATTCATCTCTGAATTTGCAAGCATAGCATCAGGATCTGTTATGTTTTCATTTACTGTATTGCTTGAATGGTTTCCTGGTGGAGAGTTTGCTACAAAGGTAGTGTCATCATTCTCATTCTGTGCCAAATCTGAAAATAAACATGTCCTTTGAACTGAAGTTTTCTTTTTAATTTAAGGAGAATTACACCAGATCGTTCAGGAGGACGAGGCAATATGTTACATGTTTGCTCACAGTTTACTGGAATATAACAGTTTTCTTTGTTTCCCTTTTGGCATAACTATTACTTTTTCAAATACGATGCGCTGTGCAATTATTATTTGTTCCAGTTTTTTAAGATTTCCAAGCTCTGTTGGTACCTCATCAATATTTAAATTGTTCACAATTACCTGACCTGGAATTCTTCCTTGTATGGTTTTTGAGTGACAGGTCTTGCAGATATATTCTTTTCCATCATATGATGATTGTATTGAAAATATCTTGAGAGGGGTAGCTACTTAAGTTCAGTTTTAAGACAGATTTTTTATAAAGTGTTGTATGACATACACAACAAATATAATATGGTCCTTCCATTATTTTCTTTTTAAACTGTTCAACACACAAATCCACTGTCTTCTCATTACAACGGTAACTGTATTCCTCTTTGCCTTTTTGAAGACGTTTTTGCTTTTTATTGGCATCCATTGTTTTGCATTGTTCTCGTTTTTTCTTAAACGGGTCTTGTTTTGCAGTAGTATCCATTGTTTTGTATTGCTCTGTTTTTTTGTTTAGCAGATCTTGTTTTGTAGTAGTATCCATTGTTTTGTATTGCTCTGCTTTTTTGTTTAGCAGATCTTGTTTCCTAGCAGTGTCCATGGTTCTGTACTTTTGTAATTGTTTCATCTTTAGCTTTTGTTTATTTGTCATATCCCTTACTTGTTTCGTTTGTAATAATATTCCCTTCTTTGATGGTTCCATTGCTTGATAGTCTTGTTTCTGCCTTTGATTTTTCATCATTGCTTTCCTTTCATTTTTGTCAACATTCACACATGAACATGATACACATTGTATTTTGTAATGACGTGCAGACTTGTATTCCTTTTGAACACAGCTAATTGCCTCAACAAGTGAAGCTGTACCATCTATGTTCTTAATTGCCCCTGCAGGAAGACTGGAGAAGAGAGAATGTAGGTATTTCCGGTAGATTATAACCAGAAAACATCTTGATTTGATCGCTTGCATGGCTGCAAGGTATCAACGTTTTTCCCACAAATGGTCATGGGCGGCCAGCATGTTTGGGCCACCGATCTCAGAGCGGTTTTATTAAAGTTTTTCAGCCAAAAAATTACACTAAAGGCCTCGGAAAGGATAAAGAAAGGGATTGTGGTTCATTGGTTGGAATTTCAAGTGTTAAAATCCCTGAAAAGGTAAGATTATTTTCGTAGGGATGCAATTGTGTGTTTTCGCCACATGTTCCTTCGATCTCACAGAATTGTGTTTTCCCTCAAAATATTCGCTTGTTTTCGCTTTTGTTATAACATATTTACCTTGATTTCACGTCCAGTGAATTGTTTTATCCTTTGGGATGAATTTTCCGTCGAAATATCGGTTATTCGTGTGGTTTTTAACAAACAGAGGTCAGTTATTTTTAAGGTGATATGTCTCGTTGCCGTTACCAACGGGTTGCAAATTTGACAATTTTATCGGATTAACATATTACGCATTATGGGTAATCGGACTACAAAAAACAATACTGAAAATATTCATGCCTGGTCACTTTTTTGTCATATTTTTGTCCAAGAAAGCTAATAAAATGAGGAATAATAATAGAACGTTCTATTCAACAGACCAATTTTTCAATGCCTTTCAAACAAATTCTATTTAGAATTGCCCTCTTAAGCTATAATTTTGTGTCTAATAACTAGTCTATTAAGTGTCAGGGTTAAATATAATAATAAATTGTTCTACAATGCCACCTATAACATTTCAATGTTAAAACTGGCCCAAGTCCCTACATTCTGCTTCTTCTTGATCGTTAAGAACAAACAAATCCTAAGTGAAACCACACAGCAAAAAAAGATCTTAAGCACTTCCCAAAACCACATTTTGCACACTTGTAGTATTTTGAGATCCAAAATTACTAAAACCAAAGTACTGAGCCGCAATTCCGTAACAACATAACAGACAAATTACAAAACTGTAAACAACAAGCCCATCTAAAAAAAAAAACAAAAGAAAATGGTACTGTAGGGCGGAACAGCTCTAGTGAGAACTATAACTAGTATACTGAATTGGTTGTATGTGATTTTCATTATAAACCAGAAGAGAATAAAGATACTTTGACTTCTTTGTGGGTTTATAGATACAGCTGATACAATAGCAGGAAAGCCACATCAAAAACCCTGTGCACTCACTATTGTTTATTATAGCATTTTCAAGAATTGATTTGCTTTGAAGTGAATCACACAATAGTCCTTCCTTGCTGTCACTGAAAACATTAAAACTCACTTCAGCTCCACAAACATCGACAGTTTTTGGTGGATCAGTTGATGATGTACACCCATTTAAACAAAGATTGCCATACAGTCTTTTGCCATTGTCTAGAATAGTGGCTAAAGTTTTTGAATTCCAATAACTACATGATTTAATTATAGAGTGGCACAGAGAGTAAATGGCTACAACATAACTTACGCTCTCGTGTGCATTGTTCAGAGAAAGTACAATGCCATTTTGAACTTCATTAATATGTACCCCCTTCACCTCAAATATGTCATTATTATGTATACTCTGAAAATAACATACAAATCTTTCAAGCAATAATGCTTCAAGTAGCACACTTGTACCTTGAGGATCGCCCCTACCATATACATCCCTTGCATGAGAATCAAATATCAACATTGCAATAACTAGAAACACCGATAACTCCCACATTTAATATAAAATTGGAGTAGTTTTGAGATAATAGTGATTCAAAGGCTCTTTGCAAAGAAATACAGTACTGGTATCCTTCTATTTCAGTCTCCTGATGTACAGTACCAGTGAAACTTTCACTGTATTCTAGTTCATAGTCAATATCAAGCACATTTAACATTGTAGGTAATTCAGTCTGCATTAAATAAGACTGTCTGGCTAATTGAGACAAACTTGAATACAACTGATTTCCGATATTCATTATTTGAATAAGGTCATTTGCAGAACGAATCCCTTGTTTGCTGTTATAAATCAAACAGCATAAACTCATTGCAACACATTGTTGTCCAGCATTCTGTCCAAATATGAACTCGTTACCTTGGCTATATGGTGCTGCTATTGTTTTGCTGGGATCAACATACACTAAGCGAGGGCCAGGGTTCTTTTCTATATCTGTGGTCAGTTTAAATTTACAATAATTTGCTGCATGGGTTTGACTCTTATAAAGACACATAACTTTGTTACAAGAAAACAGTGAGCTATGTCGTGTACTTCGACATTTTAACTTTATTAAACGTTTATGTATTTTCTCAAAGGATTCAAGTTTATTTTTCCTAACTTTAATATAACAATGCATTTTCGAAGACTTAAGTGTACTCGAACAAATACATTTGTAAACAAATTCTTTAACCTTTCTCCTCATGTTATTCAGACGTTGTAGAGTTCGTACTGGAATGCTACTTGGTTCACCATCAAGTCTAAAATTACGATGAGGCTTCTGAAGATGCTTTTTATCAAGAGTAAGAATTGATAGCTCATTTGGTACAACGTGATTCTCGATAGGTTCACTTATAAATGTTCGCTCGTAAATTGATCTCTCATAAGGCATGCGAACTGACCCGTTCTGAACATGCTCAATGTCCTTTCGCGTGGGCCTACCGCAAACTGCGTGTACATTTCTATGTGATTTCAGCGCTCTTGAAGTCATGGAATCCGTGCTACAATAAACTTTCAAACAACTTTTGCTTTCCATGTGCTCAGCGACGTGCAGAGCGCTGAGCGACCGCTCACCTACTCAACACATGTGCTTTAAATTTAAAGCCCAGACAGCAATTGTGACTGAACGTGTAAATTACAATCCTAGAAAAAAAAAGGAAATTACCCATTTCATTTCACAAATTCAGTATTGTCTTGTCCAAAGGGCATAATTTTTCCGTCAGGGGTTTATGTGACTGAGTTATTCCTAGACGATATTATTTCGGTGTTTATTATTCCCACAATTCCCCTCAATTCCCCTCAAACAATCACAGCTGTACCCAGCTTCTCATGGAATAGTGGGGTTATGCTATATATTTCTCCGTAAAACCCAAGTGAATCCACCTTGTTACCAAGAGAAATACCGCTAATGCGTATTCACGATAACCTTTCCCCAAGCTCTTCTTTGATATCATAAGGTAGTATTCCAAGTCAGCCTCTTACAGATTCTACTATATTAAGTGCCCTTCACAGGTCGATAGCATACCTAATGGAAGAAATATATCAAAACCAAGCGAGTTTCCCTAGTACGAACAACAACGAATTTTACTCGGACACCCACCGTCAAAATCGTTAACACCTTAAACTGGTACAACACCGGTCACATCACGTCACAAAATTATATGTATATAAGGCTTTATTATTTGATTTTGGCTAAACAGAATTAAATCAAATTTACAATAATTTTAAAAATGTACAATATTACAATTAAAATCATTAATAAGGATAAAATGATAATTATAACTAAATAAATAGAATAAAATAAAATAAAAATAAAATATAGACTATGCTTTATATGATTTGTTTCCTAACAATCTAGCCCCACGCTGTATGAAAGAGTTCGTGTTCCTATTCGTTCGTGCAATGGGAACTCGCACCCATTGAGCCCTAACGGAAAACGATTGGGGTCTTGAAATTAGAAATTTACAGCAAGGATGGAGACCTTCTGAATCTAAGATTTCCTTAAAAGCATGTGCTGTGTGACTGTCCCTTCTTACACCCAGGGGCTCCACAGTCTCACTGGCTAGACCTAAGATGTCTAAAGAGCGATTTTGAATACGCTGTAAATCCCCAGCCAGATAGTTTGGGATGCCTCCCCAGATGGGTGATGCATATTCAAGAAGTGAACAAATTTTTGTTATATACCGAGTCAGTCCAACTTCGGTGGGTAGGTTGGCTTTGCAACAGGCGCGCAGGAAGTAGAGAGGCTTACTTTCCTTAGTTACAATTTCATCTATGTGTGTATTCCACTTTTAAGTCTCTAAATATGCACTCCGAGTAACTTGAAAACTTCTACCCTCTCCAACTCCTCGTTTCCAACTCTAATCGAACCAGGGCCATGAATCTGCTGAGATTTCTTAAAACTAGTCCACATCTCTTTGGTCTTTTTGGCATTTATCTCCATTTTATTCCGCTCTGCCCACGCCTCCATTTATACCATAACATCGTACATGTGACTTTCACTTCCGGTCGGCACCAGTTCGTATTGGGTGCAATCATCGGCGTACGATTGAAACTCCTGGGGGATAGCAGTCATCAATATCGTTGATAAACATGTTAAACAGAGTAGTTGAAATAACCCCGCCTTGAGGAACTCCAGCTGTAACCTCTCCACTACAAGAAACTACCCCTGGGAGCTTAACCTGCAATGCCCTACCGTAGAGATAACTTTGAACCCAGTTCCAGAAACTGTAAGAGATATTCATGGTAGCTAGTTTCTCTAGAAAAGTGGCGTGATCAACAAGATCAAATGCTTTGCGGAAATCTAAAAACAAGGCATGCACCCTGCAAAACTGACTCGTTGGCTCAGTAGCATTGAACCAATCTTGGGTTATACTTGTAAGTGCCGTTACAGTTGACTGCTTTTCCTGAAATGCATGCTGGGTAGCGTCGATCTTCAGGTCACTTTTATTCAGCATGAGTTGGATTTTCTCAAGATCTTTCGCAGCTTGAGGAAGGACAGAGATTTGTCTGAAGTCGTTATTAATATCCGTTGGATTACTAACTTTGGGTACAGGACTAATCAACGCGTGCTTGTATGCTGTTGGGTACTTGCACTGCTGTATACTAGCACAGATAATGTCATGTAAAGCAGGCGCTATCTCTTCGTGAAAAGATTTCAAGAGCCACGCCGGTACTTCGTCACAACCTGTAGCCTTCCTGCCATTAAGATCTTTCATTATGGCTTTTACTTGACCGATACTTGGAAGGGGAGGTGGTCTATCTTGCAGTCTATCAGATATTTCTGAGGCCAGCAAAGCCGTCACCATTCTATTTTTCCAAGGTGCAGTAAAGGCTTGCAGTAACTTATTTGCAACCTCTTTTAGCTCATCAGATGACGGGGCTGTAGGTGTTGTTCTTATTTGTCTTTCGGCACCGCAGAGCGTGTAAAGAGATTTATACCATTTGCGTGGATTAGACATGCGAAATTCACTCGCCTTTGTTTCATAAAACTTGCGTTTTGCATTCTTGATGAGATTTGCAACTTTATCTTTCATCTGCTTGTATCTTTCCTTGTCACCTTTAGAAAAGGCCTTCTGGCGAGCGCTAATTGCGCCTTTAATATGTGGTGTCATCCATTCCTTGTCGCTTGGGTGCATACGCACACGTTTTTGCGAAGTACAGTTGTTAAGAGCTTCAATTAGTATATTATTGAAAGCCTCGACTTTCTCATCCACGTCTTTCGCTTGGAAAACAGACTCCCAGTTCTCGTGATTAAGCTTTAACCCAAGAGCTCTGGTGTTATCAGCTTTGAGACTTTCTGGCGGTTAGCACAAACGATTTGCCAGTTGGTCGATGCTTCAGCAGGGCGTAAAGGATGCACTGATGATCTGAGCGCCCCAAGGGAGGCAGATGTTGAGCCTCACCGTATATATCACCCATGTTTGTTAGAATCTGGTCAAGAATATTATTTCCGCGAATCGGGGCTTTAACAATGTTTCTTCACAGCACTGAGTTGATCTCGAGGTAGGAATTTTTCATCACGGTAAAAATAGATATGGAGGAAGAACATGTTACATCAAGGCAGAGAGTTTATATCGAGGTTTATATCACGGCAGCTAATGATATTGACGGTGAATTGTTATCGAAGTTTAAAACACGGTGGGCGAAAATAACGATATTTGGCTCGTTTTATTTTGGTGAGCGTGGACGTTTCTGAAAGTTTTCTTTCTTCATGGAATTTAAACATGACAAAAGATACTCACTGCTTAAAGTGCCCATAACCCCAAAATATTTTTTCACTAAAATTAATCTTTGCACCTGTTCGAAACGCAACGCGGCTATTTTTTCCTTTTTCTAACAAATCTTGCCATTTTAGAGTCCTCGAAAGTTGCGAAAATCCAAGCATCTTTTGTTCACGACTGAGTTAGAAGGGGAGTGGGTCTATTCCTTTTTGGGTCTATTCATTTTTTTTACATCACAAGCTGATTTACATTGCATTAACTCTTTGTAAAAATGCATGCAAAGTAGATTGTGACGTAAAAACAGGAATAGACCCACTCTCCTTCTGACTCGGTCGTGAACAAAAGATGCTTGGATTTTTGCAACTTTCAAAGCCTATAAAATGGCAGGATTAGTTAGAAAAAGTAGTCTATTCTCACGTCTCCCTCACGCCTATTGTTGAGTATGGGCACCAACAGTCTCGATCAGTTGACTAATATAATCCTAATATAAAACTGAAGTGTGTAGGGTGGGAAAAGGCCACAGAAACGAGACCTGAGAAGGATAGGCGTAAAAGGAAACGAATGAGAATGGTCAACATGTTGAATATAAACTGCTTAGCAGCTTCGAGAGAATGGCATAACTCCTTTGTCTACTCTGCCTTTTATACGCGTGAGGTAGGACCGCTGAGAATAGTAGTCTATTCTCACCTGTCTCCCTCACGCTTATTGTTGAGTATGGGCACCAACAGTCTCGTGTTGAAGATAACCCTAAAAGACCACAGTGGAAAAAACGAGAACCCCAAACTGAAAACCCCATCTTACCAAAAACAGAAATTAGGAACGAGGAAACGCAGAAACGAAGTCTTTTAAGCAATTAAGATCCGCATATAAAGTTGTGGAGGCGGAGGCCACCAACTCGTTTGAAGACAATAAGTCAGAAGGAGATCCTTCACGAAGAACTTCAGCTAACTTCATGTAGTAAAGGGCAGTACCCTTGTTGGACCAACCCACATGGGACATCACATCAGCGAGCTGTGATCCAGGAAAAGCGAGGGTAATGGCGGAGCCCGAGCGGAAACCGTGCAGAGTCTCGCCTTCATCAATTTTTGCGTCCTTTAAATAATATTTCAAGCGGGCTTCTGCGGAAGAATTTGTAAGGGGCTTATTGACGATATGACCCTGGTGATTAGCGGGGCGAAATAAGTAGCTGTTGGAGAGAGTTATGGATAGTTCTGAGGCGACAGCCACATATGTTTCAATTGCCTTGACCGGGCAAACCTGGGGATTTGAATGGCGACGAATTCCAAAGACGTTATAGGCGCCGTCTTGTAAAGTTTTACCCCAAACATGATTAAATAAAAGGCCATCGTCTTTAGGGAAACGCATAATTTCTGCGGTTTTCACACATCCCAGATCAGAACCTCTATCCGCACTGAAGAATAGAGTTTTAAAGAATGCTTGATCTCGAGCCAGAATAAAGAGACCGGAAGGGCTGACTGCCGGATCTGCCATTTTTCTATCCCATAACCTTGCCAGAAGTAAGACCTTTGGTAGAAAAAACGGGACTGCTTGCTTGGGGATGATATGAGCACGCAATTGTTCCTCAGATACAGCCTTAAGATAACCTTGGACTGGAGAAGAAGCAGCAGGATTACCAAAACCTGGCATACTATTCCATTCGCCAGAACAGCCGGCCTCGTTAAATATTGCACGAAGTTTTCCAATATAGGAATCCACAGTTTTAAACGCAAGTCGCTTGGGGCAACCGCAATCAGAAGCATCTTGGTTTGGGGCATTTACACATTCAGCTACATGGACAACCCTTTTCCTGTGACGATCTTTCCAAATCAGAAAACGTGAAACATCTTCGGGGGTGGCGGAATAGATAGACTTTGTTTTAGGCAAAGAGGCTAAAAAAGGTTTCAAACTCCAAAGAGGATTTTTGCTTTGAATACGAAGACGTGTTGGCCGTTTGTGTAAGCTGTTGCAAACAAGCATCAATGGCTGCGAGATCCACTTTTATTTTCGAGGCAGGCTGACGTGGGACTGACTTTCTTTTGTAGCCACACATTTGGCAAAAACGAAACAAATGGTCGTTGGCATAAGCACATGAAGGGCAAGCTACAGCGGGGATAAAAAACCGCTGTACTTGTGGGAGATCCTAATAGGGAAGACAGATGTAAGACTAAATGAGAATAAATACCAAATATAGTTGAAAGTAACCAAATAAAATCAAGGAGAGACGAAAAGTACAAGACTCTATGACTTTATTGAAATTACATCTTAATGACAGAAACACATCAAATGCAACAGCAAAATGGATTTGCTTGCTTGATAATCCTTAAACAGTATGAAATACTGCGAGTCTAATTATTTGAAATCCGGAAAACCCAAAGGTCCCAGGGGATCGGCCTGTCACCCAAGATACCATCCCTGGAAGAGGTGAGAAGAACGCCACTAGCCCCTTTAGAGGCTAGCAAGGAGCTGGAAGAGCATGCAGACAGAAGCAAAGGCCACCAAAAACGATGTGGGATCACGTCTGGGACAACAAGGGTGTATGGCAACTTAAGGCTATTAAGATACTTAAAGACCTTGGGAATAAGGCAAATGGGCGGGAAAACGTAAGGATTCGAAAAAATCTCAGGTCGATACAAGTTAGGGGATTGTGCAAACACATTAACCCCAAAGCACTAACTAAGGGACTTTCAGAAAAAAATGGTAGAGGTTTGTCAGATAGGTCAGTTTGGACATTTGAAGCTCGTGCCATAAGATCAACGGAGTGACCTTTAGGACCGCCATACAGACTTTGGAACAAATCCCACGTTTTTGGACTAAGTCTAGAGTCCTGAAAGCTTAGCCGATGGGAGGGAGAATCTGCAGGGTTCTCAGGGCCAGGAACATAGTAGACATGCAGATCAATGTTAAGATGCATGGTAGTTTGAAACAAGCAATTAAGAGCGGTCACCAAAGAGTGGGAACGGGAACCACGCCTGTTCCAAGAGTGGAGCAAAACCTGACTGTCAACAAATGCATCCACCCATAAGTTTTTTACCGTATTTCCAAAGGATTGTAAGGCATTGTTGAGGGCAAGAGTTTCCTTGGTAGCAATGTCGGCCCCAATAACAGAAGAATCCCAGTAGTCGGAAGTGCTAACAGTAATGGCACCCGGACTCAATACACCTCCCCAAGCAAAAGAGGAAGAATCCGAGAAGAAACGAAAATGGCAGTGTTTCTCGCAACGCCAAGGAAGGAAGCTGTTCCAGGTTTCCAAAAAGAGCCATTGCTCCAACTCCTGTCTCAAGGGCCCGGATAGTTTGACCGGTCGAGATGAGCGCACAGCACGAGAAAGGGCCAAGTTAATTTCGTTTGTATAAAACCTTGCACCTGGCACGGCCAGAACCATTGAAATGCACTTCCCTCCTAACCTTTGGAGAGTAACCAGGTCGATGGATTCTGAACTGAGAGCCTGCTTGAGAAGAGTAAGTAACTTTTTTTTCTTGTGAGGCAATAAAATGAAGGCCTGTTTCTCACAATCGGAAATAAAACCCAAGTAAGGGACTTGCTTGCAAGGTACCAAAGTCGATTTATCCAAACCAATAAAATAACCGAGGGAGGAAAGGATAAAACACGTAAGAAAGATAGCAGCGTTGGCTAAAGCCAAATTAATGCTATCCTCGGAGGGCAAATTTTGATAAGCAACCGGAAGACAACCATTAGGGAAAGAAAGCTGACTATTGTGACGGTCGTTGATGTACAGCAAAGATGGAATGCCAAGCGACCGTAGATAATGAGAGGCAAGGAGGCCAGTGGAGTGATAAATGTAGGCGGATGATTTCCAACCAAATGGAATACAACAACTGACAAAAAACCATCTGCCCCATTAGAATCCAAAAAATGTCTGGCTGTCCACTGAGAGTTGGATGTGGTCGTAACCGGATTTGTCATCGCAGACAGTTTGAAAGAAGCCAGGGAGAACATACTTGGGTAAGTGCTGAACACTGTCCAATTTAAAAGGGCGGTCTTGAGTCCAAAGGTTGAGAAATTGTCGTCATTACAAAGGCGTGGTTTGGTAGGTTCTACTGTAAGCGGCATGACCAGGTGTGGAGGTGGACATTCCCCTACCTTGCCCCAGAGGGAGATGGCGCCTGAAGCTAATCTCCCGATAAGAGTATCAGAAATAAACTGGGCAAACGCCTTACAAGAAGGATGATTAGCAAAAATGCGAGCAGGCGGTCTTTCGCAGTTATAATTGACTCCCTTATAGCTTCCTTTATAATGGGTAAAAAACTTGTCAACGTGGATAAAGTTATGAATCCAGTCCAGTACTTCAGAGAAATTGTTATCAGATGATTGAAATAACTTGTCCCATTGATCTATATGGCGATGGAGTTCACCCGCTCTAAAGGAACTTGAGGCATAGAAGGCCAAAAGGGAGGCGTCGGCAAACGCTTCTCCCGCGATAACCGAGGAGATGAAATCTTGACTAATATGGGCGTTGTCTGCCATTTCCTGGGCCTCAGTAAGAAGAGATCCCTTATAATTGACCCAACGTGGCGAGTTAACAGAAATCTTGGCAGGATCAAAGTTGGGAGTCTTTTCTCAGTCATGAAAAGGCATCTTGAAAAACTAGAACAGAAGAAAGAATAGGTAAGGCCCAGGGAATGGCAAGCTCAGCCCCGGTAATCCGAGAGGGAACATTCGTTCCCCTTGAGAATGCCACCCGAGGGAAGAAGAAAGAGGAGCGGGAACAATATAGTGAGTGGACAACAATACAGCAAGTGGAGAACACTATAGCGAGTGGGCAAAATAAAGTATATAAAAATATAAGTCGGTATTAAGGGATAAAAGGGTGAAGGATTAAAGACGGTAACCCCGAAATAACAAAAAATAAAGGAAACAAAAGGCAAGTAAAAACAATGCACTATTCGCCTAAAGGAAAATCTTTATTGCATAAGATGATACAACAAAATTATGTCGAGGCTGAGCAGCAGAAGAAGGCTGACGAGAAGCAGTGCGCTTCCAACATTGGGGTGACTTATGCCCTGGTTCACCACATTTGTAATAAATAACGCGAGAGGGTGACCGCTGATAGGCTTGAAAATACGGTTGCCAATATGGCAAACTTCCTCTACGCGTCTGTGTGCGAAATGGCGTGGACCACTGGAAAGACTTGTCAACCTTCGAGATGGTTTCCATAACACGGGAAAAATCCTTGTCAGCTAACAAAGCAAGGAAATACGCCTTGAACTGCTCAGCTGGGACGTGGAGCTTCTTTCTCAAAGTCGAAGCGATAACATCATAGCTGGCGGCCTTGGGGTGACTGGAGGACTTTGCAACAGAAGCTAATTCTTCGGCGTAACGAAGCGCTTCGTACTTGTCGAAGTCCTCAATTCTTCTGCCACCATAGTATGAAATTCTCTGTATAAATGACTCGACTGAGGTGCCTTGGGCACTTTCGAGAGCTTTAATACGCTGTTGTAAGGCCTAAAAAAGAAAAATGGGCAGTCAAAACTAAGCACTAAAAGCGACAAAACATTGATAATAAAATCCAAGAATAAATTCAAAGCAATAATAAATAAACAGCTTTTATAATAACAGATCGGGAGAGAAAAGGCAAACAGAATTAAATACATCAGGCAAAATAAACTAGCCCCAGCGGGACTGCTGGTGTAGTCGAGCGGTAAATACGCAAATGAATAACACAAAAGGGCAAACAAGGAGGCGCAACAACTAAACGAACTAGTAAAAGTAAAAGGGGGTTTTAAAGATGAAAATAAACAAGCATACGAATTCAGAATTGCCCACGAAGCCCATGTGAAAAAAAGGCAAAGGTTGAGAATCAGGGCGAAAACAAACCAAACAAAATTAAAAGCCCGCGAGGTCCACATAAAGGGGCAAATAGTTTAGAACAGCGAATAATATACAAAACAAAATACGGCCCGCACAGCTGACACGAAACGAGGGCAAACATTAAAAGCAGGGCGAATATTTTACAAAACAAAGTTTTAGCCCGCACAGCCCACTCGTAAAGAGGGCAAACGTGAAAAGGAGGGCAAATAATATGCAAAACAAGATGTAGCCCACTGAGCTCACACAAAACGAGGGTAAACTTTAAAAGCAATTTAAATACAGTGTAATACGGTAAACAAAACAAAATTATATGCCGCACTAGCCCACACAAAACGAAGGTAAACTTTTAGAAGCAGAACGAATATACAAATAAAAATTTAGCTCGCACAGCCCACATAAAACGAGGGCAAACATTAAAAGCAGGGCGAATAATTTATCAAACAAAATGTAGCCCGCACAGCCCACAGGAAACGAGGGCAAAAGTTAAGAGCAGGGCAAATGATATATCAGACAAAATTTAGCCCGCACAGCCCACATGAAACGAGGGCAAACGTTAAAAGCCGGGAATATAATAGATCAGACAAAATTTGGCTCGCACAGCCCATACAAAACGAGGGCAAACGTTAAGAAGCAGGGCGAATAATATATCCAACAAAATTTAGCCCGCACAGCCCGTAGAAAAGCGGGCAAATGTTAAGAAGCAGAGCAAATAATATACTAACTGGAAATGAAAAACAGCTCGTGTAGGGCAAACAACCTACAAGGTTTGGAAGTGAAATACTAGAGAACCAGAACGAAACACGTGGCAACGAACGGATAAAGTAAAGTTTCACAAACCTCCAATGAAACTTCGTTTGCTTGCACTGGCGCTTGTACAGGCGGTTGAGCTTGTTCCTCTGGCACTACTGGTGCTTGAGCTTGTTCTGCTAACGCCACCGGTGCTTGACCTTCTTGTGCTTGGTTTTGTAAGACAACTTGAGCTTGTTGGACTGCATCTGCAGGGACCTGCGGGTCAGCCATGGTAATCTGAACAGCTGAGCAGCTTCGAGAGAATGGCATAACTCCTTTGTCTACTCTGCCTTTTATACGCGCGAAGTAGGACCGCTGAGAATAGGAAAAAATGGCCGCAATGCGTCTCAAACAGGTGCAAAGATTCATTTTAGCGAAAAAAATATTTTGGGGTTATGGGTACTTTAAAACTGAGCCTGCTTATGGTTACGACTGATGGAAATATCAAAATATTGTGGAGATAACTCTCTTGTTCGATGTTACTCGTGGCAATTGGCGACACATCGTTTTCGTTGTTGGCGCCAATGCGAAGATTCCATACATGCCGTTGAAGCCCAATTTCTCGTACAGATCTTGTAATATGCTGAAGGACAAACCAGCATACCAGAATCTGCCAGCTTGTGGATCATACTTGCGGAACGAGACTCTTTTCTGCCCTGGTCGGCCGAGTACAGGTTTCCACCTAACGACTGGGTGGTATCTTGTCGCTGTTCCAAGAAGGTAGCTTGCTTGAGGGTGTCATTCGGTGATGTCTGTTTGCTCTGATTGATCAATTTGTCACTTGGAACTTGGAACGGAGGGGTAAAAAGCATTTTTCTCAGAGCTTAGACGTCTTCCAGAACAACGTGAGAGTCAAAGTTTGCAGAAAAGAGTGATTTTTGTTTACTTTCTGTATGATTTTGTAGTTGTTTTGTGCACAAACCTCCAGGAAAACATTAAGTCCAATGTTGTGTTCGTAGCTAAGTCCCTCTCAGTTTTCGTTTCTCACAGGCGATTGAAACCCATTTAAGCGAAGCTGTCATTATCAGTTGTAGCCTTGTGATCTTGGTTTTCTTGGTAGCTTGTGCAGTGGGGCACAGGTGTTATTCCAGTCTCAATTAATGTTTTGCACACAAATTGTGGCCTACATTGTGCTGAGCAACTCCACAGGCAATTCTGAAATCACTACTCTCACTTCCTCCATAATGCCTGACTTTCAGATTCTTGGAGCCAATGTTGCCATCCAAAGATTCATTTCGCTGTGAGTCCAAGCAAGGGGCTAATTTTGAGGCCACTGTTAAGGAGGCATACTCAGAAAAAAGATCTTGGAATTCTGTTTATGGCTGCTTCAATGCAAATTATTTCCATGAGGTAGTTCTTCGTGGATACATTGTATATTCAGTGGGATTTTGTTTGTATCGACACTACAAGTGGCACAATGCATGTTCTGCAGGTATATGATACACTGTATTATTCTGTTTTGGCCGCAATGCATGTGAATGAATACCATTAGCCTAAAAATCGAGGGTAAAATTAAGTAGGTTCATAAAATACTGGCTAACATGATGATGAGGTTGTGTAGGTTTTCATAATAGTTTTCTTGCATGTCTGCTGTATTGTTTCTGATTGCTTGACGTAGTGATAAAGATGCGAATGACACCATGTAACTTAAATTATTTTTTTACCGCAGGGCTTGAAATTAAAAAAATGTCTGGTCACAAATTTGCAACTAGTTACGAAGACTTGGTTGCAACTTTGAAAATGTTAGTCGTGAAATTCATTGAGGCCATTTAATCACGAAATAAGTAGGCTTTTAAATGATTAACGCTTTAATTTTCATTCTTTCAACAGCTTTCATGTCATTTCGAGACTTAATAGTACAGAACGTTTAGCGTCTCGGACAACACCACTTCATCTAAACGATCAAGTTGAACCTGCGTTAAGGCACATAAATTAGTGTCTGTTATTTTAGTCAAAGTGAACAGACATTACAGCAGGAAACTGCAGTTCTTTAATGCCTCCAATCTCTGCAAAATACCAATAACATTTGTACTGGGCGGACATGTTTATAGGTGACGTTACGTAACTAAATTCCTTTAGTTTTACCTTTTGCAGGTTTTCCACCGATGACAAAACAAGTAACGAATTCTTTTATACATTAAGCTTTACACTTAAAGTATCAGGGGTGTTACTACAGTGGTTATTTAAAGAACCCTGAAGGACTGAATCATTCAATACAACCGTATACCTGCCATGCCTCACGCACCAGGGCATTGCGCCATCTTTGTTTGCTAAACCTCGTTATCATGTATACGTAGATTCGCAACCCACTTGGAACCGATTTATTTTACATGTAAATCCTTGTTTTTTTAAACTAACCGTTACTGTCAAACGAAGAAACAATGAAGCCTTAAGAACTCATTTTTTACCAACGAAAGTTATTGACTCCAGTTTTTCTGCTGTTTCTGTTCCTTCGATCTTGCTCAGTGACTAACTATGGTATGCAGTTGTTATTTCACTACAAGCCATTTAGAAACCTAGAGAGAGGGATGGTGACTGATATCTAATCTACGTGTAGAGTACAGCAAGAATGCAATTTTTTTCTAATTTCTGGCTGTCGGCCTAACTCCTTGGTTATTTCAGCAACCACGAAAAACAAAAACAATAAACAACACACTGGATAGGAATATGGCTTCATAAAAACAAAGAGGA
>NC_090883.1:4400500-4403000 GCF_036669925.1 Montipora capricornis
TTGAACCTTTGGGCTTCTCAGCAGGAACAGTCGTGGCCTTTGGTTTCAGAAAGGAAAAGAGTGTACCTTGTTGCTTTCTTTTAGAGGTACTGTTCTTGCTAATAGACGGGCAAGGCCGCTTGTCACTATCTGGTTCGTCTGCCAGGACTACAGGCACAAAGTGGTTTGGAATGTACCAGCCTCCATCCGCATTGTCCAAATTCCCATCCCTCGACCACAAAATGTACAGGGGTTCTTTAGGAGTGGCGGAGGTATCTGATGTTCTAGGATTTAGAACTCGGTTTACCAGACCACAGCATTTGAATTGGACACTGGGGTACATTGAGACTATTGGTCTAGATAGAACAGAACTCATAGCATGATGTGAACAAGGGAAGACCAAGCTCTGACCTCACACGCCACAAAAGCCTCTTCTTTTATGGTCTCCTCCCTATTCCCTGTGTCAGAAAATTTTTTGTCTCCTTGCCTTGTTAACGCAACAGTAAACAGAACATCTGGGAAAAAATCTGTATCTGATGCAACTGCGTCGTTGAAAGCATCGTGGTCAGCATAAAATGACCGATTGAAATACAGTTCTCCAGCCACCAATAATCGCAAGAGGTGCAATCGGTTTTCGTCACCAAATAACAAAATGGAGATGGAATTAAAAAGGCAATCTCCATTACCTTTAGCTTTTAGTGCCACAAGACGATCATTGGCTCTTGTGACATCTTCTGGGATGAGCGAGGTCCCAAGTTCATCTCTGACTGATTAAATGTGAGAATTCCTTATGTTTTCTTGAGTACATAACTTTCGCTCAGTCCATTTCTTCGTTTAAAATGTGACCCTTGAAACAATTTAAGTCGCTTTCATCCGACATAATTGACTCACCAAAGAAGAACACATGTGTACTGTGTGGGCCGTAACGCGGGCCGTAACGCGGGTCATAAACGCGGGAAAAGTCCTCAGCATCCTGGCTGGACTGTCAGCGGCAAATCAAAACGAAATATGAGCCTGCAATGTACTGTACATTTTTACAAAACCCGCTGAAAATGGCATGTTGTTGAAGGAATATTGTTGCGTGTATGCATTCCAGGTAAATTACGGCAAACCTTCAGATTGTGACAAAATTATAAGATGCTACTTCAATGGATCTTTTTATTTCTAAATTTATTTAAGCAAAAATTGAAGTGCTAGTCCTTTTATTTCGTATCAGTTAAGGCAAAACCTAGTCGCAAATTTGCAACTACTCTCGTTTTTCTAGTCGCAAATAAGAAAAATTAAGTCGCAAATGCGACTGTATCGGTCGCAATTTCGAGCCCTGTACCGTCTTTGTACATTGACCGCAGAATTGCTAACTGTCCATACGCTCCACGGAACTCTTGAACAGGTTTCGCACCTTTGCTTTGCTTTTTTCTAGCCAAATAATGAAAGGATTGACAAAATATAAGCTTATGAGAGACCCCGAACTATATTGTAAACATGAGACCCGCAAGGACGGACATAAACTACGACAAATTGAAAGAATCTCACCTTTATCCTGTCCAAGCTTCAACTGTGTGTGATTCGTCAACCACAATTGCCAACTCGGCTCGATGTAGGGCACTGTGTTCTTTTAAAGTGGCAAGGAATGCCTTTTCTAACACCGTCTCAGCGGAGCAACAGAGAAATTGAGGTGGACTCTCTCGAACCACGTTCAGTGCTTCCGTCGTAACTTCCATTGCCGTGCAGTTCAGCGACAACATTTCGGAAATCTGGTCGTCTATAATACTTTTCAATGGGGCAATGACAATCACACACGTTTTCGATGAAGAGATTTCTTCTTTGGCAAGAGCGAAGACAGTACAGATCATGCTCTTGCCAAAACCTGTTGGCAAAATTGCCATGACGTCTCTCCCATGAAGAAGATTGTTAATGGCCGTTTCCTGCTCTGCCTTCAAGACAACTGCACTATTTTCCGGACGAATATTCAAGAGCGACAACGCTCTAGTTAATGCTTCTGCCATATTTTGATTTTGTTTTGACGCAAAGATTTGTTCAGTCTCTCGAAACTCTCCCAAGGGAAATTACCAAAATATTTGATTGATGGGCGAGCATTCTGAACCAATCAGAAGGATCCGTACGCTGGCATACGGACCAACTGAAAAAAGCCCCCCTCCGCGCCGGCAGTTTTTCACTTGCTCCCGCCCCAATCTCCTTGCGGTTTTTCTGCCCTCGCCCGCCTTTATTATTTAGCAACCAAAACCGCCATGCTACGCAGGCTACTGGGCACATGTATTTGAGAGTTACAGTTGGTATTAAAATCTTGTTTCCGTATTTTATTTGCAGAAATATATATTACACTACTCTATTGCACAAAATCTATCACCCAAATAGTAAATAAACCAAATCTTAAGTTCAAGTTCCAAAGAGAAGTCTGATAAATACAGATGTATGAATGTAACTTGATGGTCAAACCATCCGCCATTATTTGAATTAGATAACTCTGAGTTTGAAAGAAGGATTGGATAGAGAACGGGTT
>NC_090883.1:4405500-4408000 GCF_036669925.1 Montipora capricornis
ATCAACTGGGCTGCAGTGACACCTGTGGTTGCAAAATGAGCCAAGCAGAACTTGAGCTCTGTGCATACACCACGCACCAGAAATGCTGGAGCATGTGAGGTATGAGGCATCAACCTTCTCCAGAAATCTGACACCGCGGCAAAATAAGTGCACATGCTCCACTTCGAACGCATTTGATTCATTTGATTCAAGCTTTGAGCTCTTTTTTTTTTTGAGTTAATTCGGCAGTGAAGGAAAAGTTTTTTTTGGACCTTTTGATGATCAAGATCTCATGCTCAACATGGACTCAACAGAAAAACAGTAGTTTCGAGTTGTTTCTAACAAGAAAGTCAAAAGAGGTAAGCTTATTTTAGGCATCAAATATTTATTTGGTTGTCGTTTCCATGAAGTTATCTTTGCCAAACCATGTTTGCTCATGTTTCAGTCACACCGTTGAAGACCTAAAAGTTGTTAATTTTCAACTGACAACATTTTTCGTTTAATGTTTTGCGCTTAAAAACGCTAAGGGTTTTGACATGCACACAACAGAAGTTTTAACCTCTGACATGTGATATGAGAGCCATGGATTTTTCTGTGACCTAGGTGGACATTACTAAACAACGAAACAGCAAAACGGAAAAAACGAAGCACCAAAACACCGTCTGTGACCCCACCATACATTGAATACTAACCGACAAAGTTTGGATTTGAGATTAATCATCGTTTTAGGCCTAAGAAGTTATTGCTCCTAACCTGAATACTAATCTTAATTTCAATGAATTAGGAGCAATAACGTTTTAGGCCTAATTAGGCCTACAACGATATTTAATCTCAAATCCAACCTTTGCGGGTTAGTATTCAATGTATTGTGGGGTCATACATGGTGTTTTAGTGTTTTGCAATTTGTTTCGCTGTTTCATGGTTTAGACCTGGTTGTCCACAGCAAGAGCAATGGTTTGTCTGGTAGATGGTGATGCTCTCTCTTTTCCAGCTCTGTGTTGCTATGCAGGACCCACTAGGTTGTGACCTATGATTATTCATTAAATTTAATTGATCTCTAGATTTCTGTTGATTTCATTGTCCCGGTCATCTGACCTGAAGAAATCTTGTGGAAAGTGATGATATCTGGCTGGCTGTCATTTTGACTGTCATTACTTTCAAGATGTGAGCAACTGTTTAAATCTGCATCGTTAGACAAAACCTCTTATTATGGGAGTCAGTTTAGTTGTGTAATTTTTTTTTTTTTAGGGATCTTTACAAATCGGGCACAGATTGCCATGTTTTTTCAAGTATCTTAGGTGACATCTGTGCATGAGAATGAGCAAGTGTTAATAATATTATTGTTTCAGTTTCCTGTTGTTTATTAAACATGTCATTTATTCTGCTTCCAGTGCTGAAGTCTAAACCTCGTCCTGCTGTGTGTGCTGATCTGGTTAAACCATGCATGGCAAGCAGATTTTGATGAGGAGTTCAGAATTGAATATTTTATTGGTTTTGTGATGAAAAAAATCCAGGATTGTTATTCATCTCTCATTTTTTCCTGCATGGGATCCTGCATGATGACAACACAGATGTACCACTACCAAACTCCAAGTAAAAGGGAAACATCAAATTTGGAGTCAAATTTATACTTAGTTTCAAAACTTTTTTGCGATCCTCTCTTAAAAGTAAGACTTATTTTCTTGATTTGATTGCCTCGCTCTTGTAAAAGTAACTAGTGTTGTAAAATATGAGATGGAGGGCAGGGAAGTGACTTATCCAAGTTGCTGAATGAGTGGGATGCGGGCATGAAAAGAACTTAGGCTTATTTCTCACTTTCAAATGATTCCAATGAAACAAACAGACGATTTCCTCGTTCAACAGAAGCAACATTAGCCATCTTCACAGAAGGAATTATCATTCTGCCCTTGCAAAGATGTTTACCCCGCGTTTTCCTTCTCATTGCACAGTTTTCCCCCCAGAAGTTTACCAACACAGAGACCATTGTGACAAATATTAACATTACAAACTTCGTCATTTTGCTCTAGCGCTCGAATGCAAGGTAAAAATTCTCCTGGTTTGAACTATAGTTTTTTGGTTTGAGAAGACACGCGGAAGATTAGTCTTTCAGGAAGCTCTCTTCAAAATTTAAACCTTATCAACGTAGTGTTGTCCTTATCATCGCAAAATGAAAACAAACACAGAAAATTTAAATTGCCGCCATTTTGCCGTGCTGGTGTTTCTATGTCCCTCGTGCATGGAAACGATTCACGTGTGGGTCAAGCCTGCGCACTCATTTTGCCGCAGTGTCCAGAAATCCAACATTCAAGTCTGGGTCACTCAGATCAGTGAATCCTGTAAGTTCTTCAGTCACTTTATCTAAAACTAGGTTTGCCATGATCTTCATCTCATCAAATAATAGGACCACATATCTCTGCAGGGCTCTGTTTCATACTACAACACCTTGACAACCTCGTCTTGGAACCCTCTCTGGGGCCGGATAGCATTCCTACAAGGCCTATTTATTTGCGATTTGTCGTGC
>NC_090883.1:4413000-4418000 GCF_036669925.1 Montipora capricornis
CTGAGTGTTTATTTTTAATTTGTTTAGGGCTGCTTTTCGCTTTAAATTGCAGTTTTTGGCATGTCTTAAGATTTTAATTTTCAATCTACTAAGGTTGCAAGATGCCTGGATGGCCTATGACAGAAGAACAGAAACGAAAGAAGAGAGAAAGAGAAGGAGAACCACAAAACGGTACACCAGTAATAGCTTAAACATGGCGGTGGGACTGAGTGCATTTCAGCTCCTGCTCAATTGTTGCATAGCATGAGGAAGGATTTGGGTGCAAAGGTCAAAGATACCTTACCCTGAGGACGTAAGCCTCTATAAATAGAATCTGAAGAAAACAATCCTCTGTCAGTGGTCTTTCCTGTTGTACCGTATAGAAAAAAAAAAGAGAGAATGAGAATCTAAGGTCTTGGTTGAAAATTACCACACCTCTGATGAACATAATTTGTAAGCTGTGAAATGTGGGATGAGATGGGTCTTAAATTTATCCTGAAGCCAAAGAGAACTTAAAACAAATTTTTACAAAAATTTCTTCAGACTTACATAGCATTCTCTCTTGTATCTTAGCGTACGTAGAAAGTGAAACTGGCGGCCTTTGATGCTGTAAATTGACACTTTGTGTGAAGAAAACCTTTACTGCGAGCAGGAAGGTTTGCACTTGCTCAGGCAGATGGGCAATAGGCAAACCATAGGGAATCCTTTTGGAGGCTCTCAGGTTGTTCATCGTCACTGTGGCGGAGTTGCTCGGTGGCAGAATGTGTAGGCTGTTGGTCATCTTTTTCACCATGAATGCTATAATTGCATGATTCTGTACTCACGTAGATAGGACTTTTAGGAAGAGCGAGTGTTTGTGTCATAACACCTCGTCCTGCTCATCAGGGCTGTATTACGGAAGGTTCTGAAGAGACGAGTTTGCCATCAGAGAAGCTCTTGTATGCTGCCCAAAAAAAAAAGTGTTACATACTGTGTCCAGAGAGAATGAGACTTGTTGCTTGGAAAGCGTTGTTAATGCATTGCAAGAGCGCAGTAGAGCGGAAATGGGACAATGGACCTCCAATTGTGGGAAATCAAAGACAAAAGTATAAAAAGATACAACGAAACAAGGCTTAAATAAGTTTTTAATACGCATACGGCTACTTACATATCTCTATCTCTATCTCGTCAGGTTTGAAGTGTTTCTCGCAAGTAAATACTGTGTCATTTTCTATCAACTTCTCAAACTCGGCGTCCTTCTCACGGGTCTTCGTAATCTCACCAAGCCATGCTTGTCTCCAGGTCTTGTGCTCTGGATCTTTCACAGCTGGCAGCTTGAACATGCCAAGACCTTTCGTTCCGCAGCACGATCTGCAGGCCCAAACTGCAGAATTCTGGCCAGCCATCGCGTAGAACAACTCAGAAGCAAGTCGCCTTTCGAATTTGGTAACTAAGCAAGTGATTGAAAACACGCGAAGCTAGAGACATGCTATGTAAACTTCGAAGCCGAACCCCATCTTGAAAACAATGTTGTGCAGGGTCAATGTCATGTGATGTTGAAATTCGTAAGCAAAGACATATTTCTTTGAAGTTCGCCGAGTTTCCTTACCAGTCTCCTCTACTAACTATGATTTTCTATCTATTGAACTGCAGACGGCTCCCTCCATCACTCATGATTAAGAAATTTCGATCGATGGATTTCCGAGGGTCTAGGGTTGATCGAGCCTTTATTATTTCCAGTGTCCTGACCTCCAACCCCCCATGACCGAGGTATGTAAACATACAGGCTCAACAATACCAGATCACCACACTGTTTTGCCTTCAACTTGGTGGGGTGGGTGGACTCAAATCGGTCCCGCTGTGGTGTCACTGTACCAACAACCTCCTCCCTTGAAAAGGGAAGTACAGAGGAATCAACATTACTTCAGCGTGGTCTGCCAAATTTTGCTGGAAATGTACTGTTGCCGTAATTTAATTCTTTGCACCTCCAACCCCATAACTAAAAATAATTGGATTTCTGAATTTTTGTGTTCCTTGTGGGATGGTCATCTTTGGTTCAAACACAACATGTTTACAACCATTTATAGACAGAAGAAAAAGTCAAGATGCACAGGTGGATTTTGTGAACTGGTGACAGGCACTTCGTAAGCCTTGCAAAGATCCAATTTATTGAGCACAGAAAAGGATGCATCACTCACCAAGAGATCCAGCGATTCAAGGCCTCAAAGTGTTCCCTAGTCGCAGGTCGTTCCAGATCCCCTTCTAGTTGACGGATCTTGGCCTGCGATTGCAACTGGTGTATAATCATGATATCTTTGAACTCCGGTCCATGCTCTCAGTGAAGAAACCTCAGTGGGTACAGCAGGGAAGACAAATTATTGGCACATGTGGAAGCAGAAAAGTTGTGTTCGTCCCGCAAGTACACACATTACTTTTTCATTAAAAGATACTTTTCGGGAAATCACAAGCTAAGAGTAATTCTTAATACTGTGAACACAGTTTGAGCTACCTGTAGCCTCTTGTCATAATTTATAGCGGGGAATTTATTTGAAGAGCAGACAAATGACAAACTAACTATTTCTTATTACTGATTGTGTGGTTATGTTGTCTTGAAAGCTCTGTTCAAGAACAGTTACATGGCTCAATTAAACTTTGAAAGAGGCATTTGCCAGGCCCAATTTACCCTTAAACCACACCAAAATCTCAATTGAGCTGTGACTTTGAGCTAGCTTTAGGCTCATGTCATAATTTATAGCAGAGAATTTACTTAAATAGAAGACAAATGACAAAGTAACAGTATTTCAAGATTATTACTGGAAACACAAGAGTTGTTTGAAAGGGCAAAAATCAGTTGAGCTCTTGAGGTTAAACAACTGTGATGTTATGACAATAATCGATACCTTGATCCACTTGAAGTGCAAAGAGAGAAATCAAAAGCTTCTTAGCGGAGCTCCGTGCACGTGTGCCCTGCACGCGCGCGGAGCACCATTGTTAAGAAAATATGGTAACCCACCCATGCGAGAAAATTTGGTTTATAGCTATGTCGTCATGAACTTCCATGCGTACGTACGTCCACCCCTCCATGTATGCCAATGTGACCAGTATCACGTAACCATATCACAGGCTCAAGTTTAGAGCTCATTGAGGAGGCAATACTCCAGTTGACACTAGCTAGTTTACAGTATACAGCTTTGATATTGGAAATCAATGTTATGGTAAATTGACACCTGTCAAAACAAGGTATCCACTAACCAGTATCATGTGACCATATCGCGGGCTCAAGTGTCCTGACTGCAGCTATATTATGTTAAACCTGGATTGAAAGCAGCAAAAAATGCAAGAAAAATATTCTTTCCAAACTGTACCTGACAACACAAAAGGCATCGACTGTCAAGATCTTTTGTTGACGTAGCATGGCTGTGTAGCCGCGTCGAGTCACAGAAAGAGCGCGAAAAATTAAGCCTTGTTCAGGTGTGAGTGTGAGTGTCTGACCTCGCTTTAGCCTGCGATCCAATCAACAACCAGTCCCTGGTCAGCGCTCAACTTCAAAACAAAAAGCTGACCTTGATAAGGTGCAACACTGGTGGCTATGTAGTTATTCAAGTCAAGCATTGGAGGGATGTAAACTTAAAGCTGAGTGTTTATTTTTAATTTGTTTAGGGCTGCTTTTCGCTTTAAATTGCAGTTTTTGGTATGTCTTAAGATTTTAATTTTGAATCTACTAAGGTTGCAAGATGCCTGGATGGCCTATGACAGAAGAACAGAAACGAAAGAAGAGAGAAAGAGAAGGAGAACGACAAAACGGTACACCAGTAATAGCTTAAACATGGCGGTGGGACTGAGTGCATTTCAGCTCCTGCTCAATTGTTGCATAGCATGAGGAAGGATTTGGGTGCAAAGGTCAAAGATACCTTACCCTGAGGACGTAAGCCTCTATAAATAGAATCTGAAGAAAACAATCCTCTGTCAGTGGTCTTTCCTGTTGTACCGTATAGAAAAAAAAAAAGAGAGAATGAGAATCTAAGGTCTTGGTTGAAAATTGCCACACCTCTGATGAACATAATTTGTAAGCTGTGAAATGTGGGATGAGATGGGTCTTAAATTTATCCTGAAGCCAAAGAGAACTTAAAACAAATTTTTACAAAAATTTCTTCAGACTTACATAGCATTCTCTCTTGTATCTTAGCGTACGTAGAAAGTGAAACTGGCGGCCTTTGATGCTGTAAATTGACACTTTGTGTGAAGAAAACCTTTACTGCGAGCAGGAAGGTTTGCACTTGCTCAGGCAGATGGGCAATAGGCAAACCATAGGGAATCCTTTTGGAGGCTCTCAGGTTGTTCATCGTCACTGTGGCGGAGTTGCTCGGTGGCAGAATGTGTAGGCTGTTGGTCATCTTTTTCACCATGAATGCTATAATTGTAAGATTCTGTACTCACGTAGATAGGACTTTTAGGAAGAGCGAGTGTTTGTGTCATAACACCTCGTCCTGCTCATCAGGGCTGTATTACGGAAGGTTCTGAAGAGACGAGTTTGCCATCAGAGAAGCTCTTGTATGCTGCCCAAAAAAAAAAGTGTTACATACTGTGTCCAGAGAGAATGAGACTTAATGCATTGCAAGAGCGCAGTAGAGCGGAAATGGGACAATGGACCTCCAATTGTGGGAAATCAAAGACAAAAGTATAAAAAGATACAACGAAACAAGGCTTAAATAAGTTTTTAATAAGCATACGGCTACTTACATATCTCTATCTCTATCTCGTCAGGTTTGAAGTGTTTCTCGCAAGTAAATACTGTGTCATTTTCTATCAACTTCTCAAACTCGGCGTCCTTCTCACGGGTCTTCGTAATCTCACCAAGCCATGCTTGTCTCCAGGTCTTGTGCTCTGGATCTTTCACAGCTGGCAGCTTGAACATGCCAAGACCTTTCGTTCCGCAGCACGATCTGCAGGCCCAAACTGCAGAATTCTGGCCAGCCATCGCGTAGAACAACTCAGAAGCAAGTCGCCTTTCGAATTTGGTAACTAAGCAAGTGATTGAAAAC
>NC_090883.1:4425500-4440500 GCF_036669925.1 Montipora capricornis
TGAGTGAAAAAGCTTGCATACCTCTTTCAGATTATGCTAATAAGTTAGAGCCAAAGGTCAAGAAACGTTACCTCGAAAAAATATCACCGATTGGGATCGATCCTGTGTTAATCGAGGGCAAGAACTTCCAACCCGATTGTTTACCTCCGGTGGAATCGACGGATCTACTTTTTTACCTTGTCTTAGAGACAAGTTACTACACAAAACAGCAATTTAAAGCATTTCGAAGCCTTCAAGCGTACAACCAGATGGTATCTGGATTTATTTCAAGTGTTCAGGGCCACATAGTCAAGGATAACTTTGTAGTTCTAGCGAAGGTAAGACATTCGCAGAGAATGAATGAGTCGTTGATTCCAGTGTGGATTATTACCGAAAAGCAAGGAACTATTATTTCTGCGCATTGCTGTGGCTGTAAGGCTGGTCTTGGGGAATCCTTCTCCCATGTAGCTAGCGTACTCTTTTACCTCGAGGCATGGACAAAAATAAATGGAAAAATGTCATGCACAAAAGTGAAGTGATCGTGGATTCTACCTTCGTATGTAAAGGAAGTCGAGTACGCAAGAGTTCGCGATATCAATTTTACGTCAGCAAAGAAAATGAAAACTGACTTGGATGCAACCTTAGATAGGGTTTTCGACATATCGCAGGGCGATAACCTGGCAGAGGAGCCAAAAATTGAGTCAAAAGGTGTGACAGCTCCGTCAGAAGAGGAGATGAATTCTTTCTACGCTGAACTGAACAATTGTAAATTCAAGCCCATAGCCCTCAGTCTAGTCCCTCCATTCGCCGAGAGCTTTGTGCTAAAAAGCCGCGAAATTCCGACTGTTCAGGATTTGTCAGATCATAAGTATCAAGATCTTGAATATCCCGAACTCCTGCAGGTTTGTTTGGAAAAAGAAATCGAACTTTCCGAGGAACAAAGACTGCAGATTGAGGAAGACACAAGAAGCCAATCAGAGGGAGCTAACTTTTACAAACACCGAGCGGGAAGGATTGGAGCGTCTCAAAGCAAAGTAGCCTCGCACACAAATCCAGCATTACCTTCACAGTCTCTAATTCAATCAATTTGTTATCCTGAATTAAACAAAGTATTTTCTAAAGCAATAATGCATGGGTGTAAACATGAGGGACTAGCAATCAGTGCTTATGAACATGTTATGAAGGAGAAACACAAAATTTCAAAATAGTAAAGTGTGGCATGTTCATCAACAAAGAATACCCTTGGCTACATGCTACCCCAGACTTTCTCTGTTCTTGTGACTGTTGTGGAGAAGGGTGTGGAGAGGTTAAGTGTCCTTTTTGCATTGACAATTGTGACTTTGAAAGCTATGTTTCTAAAAGTTCGTCATGTTTGAGAAAAGACAGTGCTGGTAATTTTTGGCTTAAAAAAGAACACGAGTATTTCTACCAAACACAACAGCAGCTTTTCACTGTGGAAAGAAAGTACTGTGACTTTGTTGTGTGTGCTTTCGATGAGTGTGGTCCCACCAAATTTTTTCACCAGCGAATTCTCCCTGATGAACAACACTGGAATTCTGTTTTGCCCAAGCTCACCAAATTTTGGAGAACATGCATTCTGCCTGAAGAGCTTGGTAAATGGTACACTAGGAAGCACTTTATGGCTCAAGTCCAAACTGATAAACAACCAGAACCAGGCGGCATTTGCTATTGCAGAAGAACACTACTGAAAAAGGTGTCCTTTGCTGTAATTCCAAATGTCCTATTGTTTCTTTTCATTTATCGTGTCTCAAGATTGAAAGCATTCCAAAAACTTGGTACTGCCCCCACTGCAGAAACTTACCTGAGTTCAAGAAATTAAGGAAAGCCAAAATGAAAGAATCAAAGGAAAAAAAGGATCCCAATGTCCCTAACCCAGCAATGAGCTACAACTTCATCTGCGTGTGTAAATCAAAACCCAGTGAATCTGAAAAACTGCTACACTGCCATAATAAATCATGCGAGAATGGCAGGTATTTTCACCTTAACTGCCTAAATTACAAGAGGATGCCTAACAATAGGCAGACTACATGGATCTGTCCATCTTGCCGCAAAAAGGTGAAAGTGAGACGCCCACATAAAGATGATGATGATGATGATGGTGATGTGACTTTTATTCAAACTTTGTCCACACCAACTGAGAAGTACAAATCTCTGATGAGCCTTGGTGATAACGAGTTCAGCCTAATTTCATCACCTACAGGATGGCTTGATTGTGCTATCATACATGAGGCTCAAATTCTCTTAGCAAATATCAACAAAAACATTAGTGGATTTCAGAGACCAACACTTGGTCCTGTAGGGCAGTTTAATATTGAAACTTCTTACTTTGTACAGATTCTCCATGTCAACAACAACCACTGGGTATGTGTTAGTTCCATCAACTGTGCCTCGGGCTACGTTAATCTAGTGGACAGTCTGTCCAATCCTGTACCATCGCAAGAAATTGTGGACTTGGTTAAAAGCTTACTTGGCCCCAGTTACAAGGGAATCAACCAGCTGCCTGTTCAGCAGCAACTAAATACGAGTGACTGTGGGGTGTTTGCAATAGCATTCGCCACATGTCTTGTGTATGGGCAAAACCCATCGAAAGTACGTTTTAATATACCAATGATGCGCCCCCACTTGCTTAATTGTTTCAAAGCCCGTGCTATGCAGCTTTTTCCAACCATTTAACTAATAATATATACTCAGGGTTCATAATAACATTCCAGGTCAGTCTGTTTAGAGCAGGGTTAAGCTATCACTGATTCAGCTCATTTGCGAAATATATACTTTTGTCTTTATTTGGCTCCAAAATAATATTGTGTTTTAAAATCCAAATTGAAAACCCTGACATTAATCATCTCTAAACAACAAAGCCCTGGTGTTATTATCTCAATCAAATGGAACAATTCCAGGGCAAAGGTTTACTAAGGCAGAGCAGACATTGATAATCCTGTCAATCATAGGAGTCGATGCTTCTTGTGTTCCATTAGGGTTACACATCAAAAAATCAATCGGAAGAGTTCCACTTAAAATAGTATACTTCCTTCGCAGAAGACCAATGACCCGTTCCACATGTATTCGCACATTAGCTATGCCCCTGGTTTCTTCCACATCCACTGGGTCCAGTTGTTCTTTAACACGAGTGAAGGCAGGAATTGCCAACTGTGCATGCCTAAACATAAGGGATTCTTGAATGGTAAACCCCCGATCTGCCAGGACAAGGTCGCCTGGTAACAACTTGTCTAGTATGCCACAATTATCTGTCAAATACTTGTCAGACGTTCTCCCTCCCCAAGCTTTAGAGACAAATGAAATTGTTGCCTGTGGAGTTATGCCTATCAAGACCTTCACAGTGTTGTGATGTTTGTAGTTTGAGAATGTTTGTGCACGTGCCATTAGGTTTGAAGGTCTGTCAATAAACACTTCAAAACAATCGATGATTACTGCAGTCTTCTTCCCGAACAAGTACTGAAAGCATCGAGGCATGGTTCGCCACAATTCCTCACGTTCTGGCCACTTAATTAAAGGCCGCAGCCTTACGTCCATCACGACCATCCACGCCTGGAATGTTCTTGACACCGTAGAAACCGAGACATTAAATCGGTAAGCGAGATCTTCCAAAGGCATATTTAGTCTAAGCTTCATCAAGGTCATGACAAATTCTTGAAAACGAGTAATATGTTGGGCCTTTCGAGCAACGAAGGGATTAAGTCGAAGGAAAACAGCTTTTAACGTGTCAAGCGAAGGTAATCCGGTATAAAAATTTACTTTCTTGTCGTCGTTCCGAAATTCATCTTCGCAAAATGGTCGCTGCGGTGGCGCTCTAGCTACTAGATAGTCAAACTCCTCCGTTTGTGTACTGGAATCGACACACGTTGGAGGTTCTTCGGCAAAGGAAATATCTGAAATCTGTTCACCCGGTTCATTCAACTTAAGTTTCTTTGCTGCGATCTCCTCTGCAAGCACACGTTCCCTCTCTTCTTGCTCCTTTCGCTTCCTTTCTTTCTCATTAGCTCTCTGTCCTCTTTGTGATGCTTGTTCGATGTTTCCTCTCTCCACACTCTTTTTATGGCCCAGGTTTAAAGTCGGCACCCAGTCAACGTTGTATTTGTCCCAACTTTTTGCTGCTCTTCCTGAGACGAAATGGCGGCTGCATACACGATCATTTGCGAGAATCTTTTCGGTCAAATCAGACCGACTTATTGCTGAAATCCAACGCGATCGCCGTTCAAAGGATAATTTTTCCGCTTCTTCTCCTTAGTTTGTGACTACTGATGGGACTCGAGCAAAATGAAGATCTTTACCTGGAACGCTTTCGCTTCCACAGCCAACTATCATGCAAAAAACCATCTTCACAGTGAAGACGCGACTCGGTTTGTTTACAGTTTTACTCCACCAATATGGCGGCGTAGCGACCATTACTAGGCTTTTGGTCACGTGAGTGAAAACGATCTATATATCTGTCCTGATTCAACATGGCCAGTGGAGAGTTGAGAGTTGGCAATAACTAGAACTTAGCTCGGGGGACTGATCCAAGGCCTGCTTATACCTGAAAGCGGGCCAACCTATCAGAGAGCTCGAGGCTGCAGCATAACTGGGCTGCCAAGTCTAAAGCGAGACCCTACACTGGGGAAAACAAGTAACCCACCACCCCCTTGCCAGAGAGGAATTTACTAGATAACCCAAAATTTCCAGGGGTTGTTAGTTCATTGCTGAGCTATCCAACACAGCTGTGCGGGAGGTTGCCCCTCCCTAGCCTCAAATTTCTCAATGGAGAGCCATGCTTTGTCAAATCTGCACAAATATACTTATTAATAATATGGATTTTGTACCACACTTAAACCAGCGCTCCAAGCTCATTTTTTCAATAAGTCGCCTTTTGGCGACCTTCATTTTTAAAATGGTCGCCAATGGAAAATTTCGGTCGCCAAAAATTGTCGTTTCATTAACGCAAGACACTTCATGCTACTTACATGAAGGAGCTACTGCTGAACGTTGTGTACGGAAATAAATCGTGTTTTTAACACTCCATTGTTACTTGCCTGTGGGTTGTAAACGCAGTACAAGATGGCAAAAAGAGGCAAAGACATTTATGAGAGGTAACCAGAACAATTTACTACAAAGTCGGATGTTGAAACCCGGAACATGTATTTGCAGTGATATCATTGAAACAAATCTGATGAGATACGATTGCGTGAAAATACATTTGTTTGTACCGTCTACTTGCTAAGAAACATCTTTCTTTAGCTAAATCATTGGCATTGAAACCACTCACATATGTAAATTAAAACTTGAATCAAGAATAACAATAACAATAACAATACTTCTGGCCTAAATAAACGTTTCTTACTTCAAAGTTGATGACAAAAATACTGTTTCTACAGGCGAAATGAAACTTGCCTGAATAACTTCCACTCATTGTTGACGTATATCAGCATCAAGTTATTCTTAGTTATGCGAATAAATATCTATATACGGTTTTCTAATCACGAAAAAGCAGTACTAACACTTGAATTTATCACGACAACGTATTCAGAGGAGAATGTAAAATATACATTTATCGCGATTCGGTGACTAACTGCATTTACCAAAACATCGATCAACGGCGCTGATGTTTCAACAAATTAGATTGCTGGTTTACGTTGGTACTTTGTCTTGAATGATAATATTATAAACAAGTAAACAGATTGGGGATTTAAAGTTTTGTACAGTGATGTAACGTTATTTGTAGGTGGCGCTCAAAGAGTTCTGTTCATGGCGTATAGAATGGTCTTCGAGGTTTTTTGGCCGAAGAAAACCATGCAGCAACAGCTGGAGCCGGATCGTAGTCAACGACAGGAGGACCCTCAGCTGAAATCCTGATCAAAGATTCAGTTGTCTCGGGGGCGAGGGAGGCTCGATGGCAATTCTTGATTCGTTTCTGTGCCGAGATTGCTCTCTCACATTGAGCGGCCGAAAGGGGAAGCACAAGGAGAATTTCAACAAGGCACAACACATCCTTCAGTTCATTCCTGTACGTCTCCTTTGTCATAAGTGTGGCCCAAAGATCATTGTATCCTTTATCCATGAACTCAGAATGGACAAGAATCTTCAGGGACAGCCACTGAGGTTGAATTGCACCTGTGTTACATCCAGAGGAGACAAGTGGAACTTTGAACCAATTGATTCAACGTTTGACTTTTTCTCTGCCGAAATCAAGAAGGGCTTCCATATCTGTAGGCCAAGCATCATGGTTGAAGATAGTTAAGTCTGAGATAACCCCATTAACTGTAGCAGTTTTCTCAGACTTGTGCTGAAGCAATGGCCGAAACCTGTCTTCAAGTCCTTTCAGGCAAAGCTGTACTGCTTGCTCAATGCTTTTGGGAACCTCGTCACTGCCAATGTGATGAACTTTGGAAGCAATGTTCCGAACATTGGCTGATCCTGATTTGGTAAGTTGAATTCCCTGAAACATTGGTGGCTCACATTGCGTTTTTGCGAAACTTGCTAGAAGGGTTTCCATTCTTCCACCGGGAATTGGTCGTTTAGGCAGGCTCTTAATGTTTTCAACTGTTTCCTTTAGAATAGCAAGAGCGCTTGGAAGTATTAAGTCATTTCGTTGGAAATGCAGGCTTAGTTTACCAAGAATCTGAAACATATCAGCAAGAAAATGGCAAAAAACAAGGAAGGAAACCTTTTTCATAGCGCGAGCAACATTCAATGCTCTGCCTTTGATTTCTGCTGTAGGAGACGTTGAGGCTAAGTGCTCCATGTGCTGTAGAACAGCTGCATACTGCGATTCATCTTTTGCCAAATCTCCATCCTTCACTGGTTGAATGAACACGTCAAGGGCTCTGCTGACATGTGGTAACCACCTTGATCCTTTCACTCGAGTTGGCTGCAACACGTCAATTCCAAGCTGGCTTCCAAGGGTCTTCAAATCACGCTTGCTTTTTGGGCTGTAGTGGTATGTTTTCCACACCAAATGAAGGATGTCGTAAACTTGAGTCACCAGATGGCAATCCCGTTGCATGCTAAGAAGAGCAAGCTCCAGGCGGTGAGGAAAACAGTGGACTTCAAGCAAATGGGGAACATCCTTTTTAAGTAATGCGGAAACACCTCCTTTATGGCCCACGTTTACAGAGGCGCCATCAGCCCCAAATCCAGTCAACTTTTCCTTCCAGTTTGGTACCTCTAAATCACCGAATGCTGATTCAACTGCCTGGACAAGACCTAATTCAAATAAAGGCAGCAATTACTTAATCTATAAGCTTGGCCAAATACCATTTGAAACTTGTTTTTTGTTCCTACGTCAGCTGTTTTACTGTAGTTTGCATATAATTTGTAAACAAAAAAAATGGCAGCTCTGAGTTTTTAAAGTAGCACGATTCAAACACACGAGATAGTTTGCGAGAAATTAAAAGTTGCAGCAGAGTCTCCTTCGATTTTCCTTGACAAATGTTAATCTTCGGTTTCTCCCAAACAAATCTCTTGTTGTGCTATTTTATGTCTTTTAAATAGTCGAGAACAAAATGTCAAGGCAAGGCAGCTGAGGTAAGGGGTCAGCTGTACACAAACAACCTGCTAGCTAGCCCATACAGGTGAAATAGGTTAAGTCGCAGCCGGGCCACTAAGCAATCCACACGGCTGGCAATTAACTCTGTATCATGACGCAACTAAAAGTACCACTACCCCCCCCCCCCCCACCCACCTTCCTGGATTGAAGTAAAGATCGTTACAGACTAATTTTTACCTGTTGCATTTGCATTTTCAACAGCTTTGTGTCCAATTAGTCGAGTAACTGCTCGCCCATTCTGTACCGTCTTGCAATGTATGGTCTCATTCTCAATACCGGACACATCTGAAGCACCATCAGTGAGAACAGAGATAAAGTTGGCCTCCTGCAACTTTTTGGAAACGTCGTCAGCAAGAAGTTTTGCAATGACGCCAGTCATTTCGGCACATTTTGTATCGTTTGTGTATGTAACACCAACTTCCAACCCGTTCTTTTTCTGTAGCTGCACTAACCCTTTATATTTCGTGAAAGGAAGCTCCTCCTTTGCAACAAAATACGCTGTATTTATTTTGATCGTCATCTCTTTTTGCGCATCTTTGTCGTTCTGACTTCGCATTTTTTGGAAAACTGCACTTAATGGTCCTTCCGATGCTGGTTTCCACTTACCAAGTACATGGTCTCGTGCGCGCGTGTGACGATGGCTCCTTCCATGAATGACAAAGTCTGTTTTGCCTGCTATTTCGGCGCCAGTCTCTTGACAAAATGTGCAATACATCGCGTTTTTTTGTGGATCAAAGTTTACCCAGGTAAATTCTTTCTTCCAATTGGCGTTGTACTTTCGCGTAATAGTATCACTATGTGTAGTGGAAGTACGGGGATGTTTTGTAACTTTTACCTCGTTTTCATCACTGATCTCAGATGAAGCCCTGGGCCTTTTGGTGCCTGGTTTCAGTATAGTGGCGCTGCCTTTAGACTTTGGGGAAAAAAAACTGGTGATTGCGATCGCTGGAGCTTTTTTCCCGTCACTAGGTGCAGTAACAGGAGCCGTGGATACACTAACATGAGCCGTAGCTACACTAACTGGAGCCATGGGTGCAGTAGCAGAGGCCGTGTTATCCTTGGGCGTACAAACATTACACACCACTGGTACAAAATGGTTTGGCTGATATACAGCACCAGAGCAATTGTCAAGATTGCCGTCTCTTGACCACAAAATGTAGATCGGCAAAACGTCACCGGCACTGCTTACGCGAGGATGTACCAATCCATGGATCAGTGGTCTCAAAGCGGGGTTTGTGTTTGGGTAAACAGAAAAAATTGGCCGTTTTAACACTGTACTTAATGCCATCAAATGTACAACACTGCTCCAAACCTTGTCTTTTGAGGCACTCATAGCTTCTGCTTTTACGGCTTCAACTGCACGTATGGTCGACTGCCACTCTTTCTCGCCTGCCGAAGTCAGCATTAAAATAAACAGTGTTTTCTCTGAGTAGGAACACTCCGCATTTGCTTCAGAGAGCTTTTCGTGATTAGCATAGAATTCAGCGTTTAAAAATAGTTCACAAGCAGTCAGAAATCGTAAAGTTCCATTTAGCGACTCATCTCCCTTCATTAAAACTGACACAGAATTATACAAACAATTCCTGTACCCGGAAACTTGAAGAGCCCGTAGACCACGTGGAAGATTTTCATCATCCGGAATCAATGCTGTCCCAAGTGAATCTTCTTCATAGTTGTTGCAGGTTAGTTCCGAGATGCTTTCCTCATGTTCTCCCTTTAACTTGATGACTTTTTCGGTTGCTGACAGATCGCCGCTTGCAAATAGATCGCGTACTTTTTCAAATATTCTCTCGAAGTCTGTCATTCTTCATTACTATTTCCTCAGCAAGAGCAATAGGAATAAGCAAATGACAGCCAGCTACGCGCGAATGGGGATTTCACATCAGTTTATTGACAGCAGCGCTGCGCATAAAAGACTACACAGACATTTGACCTCCAGCTGTGATTCAGACAAAGAACTCCTCTTTGTCTTATCTGCATGAGAATGTGGTGGGGGAAAGTGGTGTTGCCGAAAACTTTGATGCGGCTTTTATTGATATTTTTGCAAGGATATCACGTTTACCACTGATTTCGTCGATTTTTCACTGATTTTTTATATCCAAAACAAATCCTGCTCATACAAAGCCTTTGAGCTGACTGCATGTAAACTTTGTCATCCACCAAGGGGTCTATCTATTTTTAGTAATTGTGCACAGCACCATCAACTCCACGTGTTGCCTAACCTGCGAGAGCATCCGGTTTTTTCGGCACTAGCTTCACAAATCACAACGCTTGTGAAACTAGAGCCGATAAAACTGAATTCTCTAGCAGGCTACGTGTAGCCAGATCAGCGTGAAAAGTGCCTGACTTAACTTTTCTCAGGGGAAATTTAATATTTCTTCATGAAACACATTTACTCCAACAAAAGTATTTTTATTGATGAATATAATAAAAACAGCTTTTATTTGAAAAAAAACGCAACTTACAAGAGCGTACGACTTGCCATCTTTTGTGTCAAAAATTTACCGTAAACGTCCATGTATAAGCCGCATCCGTAGATAAGCCGCACCCCGAATTTAGAAGCGCAGATTTTGGAAAAAAAATGTAATACAATAAAGTTTGAAGTTCCAGTAACGTTCTATTGCTATAAACCAACAAGGACAAACAATCAAGGTTTCACCATAAGTTGAAATTCCTTCGATATTGAATCAAAACGAACGAGTGCTTAGTAGCCAAGCTTTAAATATGGGGAGGAGTCTGGGCCAGGGTCTGGGTATCATGACTACGTCTACAAAGATCCATGGATGTACCCGCAACAGGCGAAAAAATTCATGCTGAACTAGGAGCTTGATATTGCGGTCGACAAATGTGCCGAGAAGGTGGTCAAGGACAACGAAACAGTCGGCCATTTACCTCGCGAGTACTCGCACGTGACGGAAAGATACGCGTGGAAGTGACTGGCAGAAGACGTCACTGCAAACAGCTGTGCGGAGGAATGGAGATTCCTTGTAGGTTGGTGTTTACTTGTTCGAGAAAAGCGAAGACACAAACGGCTCCTTTGGGAGCCACCACTCATTAAAAAGTCAATGAACAACAGCAACATGCTCTCAGTTTCTTTTATGTTTCTTTACTGAGATCTTAAGAAGTTGTATGAATGTTAATTAGGTTTTTTAAAACTCCAAACACAGATGTATCCATGGATAAGCCGCACCCTTAATTTATGGCTTCAATTTTGTGAAAAAAAGTGCGGCTTATACATGGACGTTTACGGTAACTGTTTCTGTTGGGGTGGCCTGGGTGTAAGTCAACCCCCGCCGGAAGTAGTTTGAGCTCTCCCCAGTTTCTCCCACCTGAGTTTTCAAAATGGCCGCTCAATGAATTTGAAGCTGCGATACGCAGATCCTTATGCCAGAACTGTACACATATCTTGCCATGCAAGAGGAACAGATTCATCATTGAATTTACACAGAAGAAAAGCTTGGTAATATTTCTTTAATTTAACGATGATTCAGTTAAAAAGCGATAAAACGTGAAGTCAACTTTATTCTTTTGAGCTTATATCCTTTGGTCGCCAAATGGCGACTTTCGCCGATAATTCAGTCGCCAATTTTTTTCACTCGCCATGGCGACCAAAATGGTCGCAGCTGGGAGCGCTGTAAGCAAAGGTATCCCAGGGTGGATCGGGTGGCTAGCCAATCCTCCAAGATCTACCAAAACAACGTTAAGTCAATCTCTGATAAAATATTTTTACTTAATTAAAGGTGACGTCTGTGTGTTTTCTGGGAAGCTCACATAGGTGTTTTATTTCTAAGCACATTTGCAAAACTACAGTATGTGTATGCAGGGAAATAAAGTACGATTTTGTTTATTGCAAAATGGATGGAGAAGTCAAAACCAGACTTTGTAACTCCTCCCATCTCTAAAATGTTAAGATTTTATCTGCAGAATAATCTTACAATTACGGCACTTCAACCAGAGCGTAAATCAATTTCCAAAACTCTTTAGAGACATCGGATCCTAAAGTTTGCAACAAATTTGCCCAAACCTAAGGCTTAAATCAAAGGGCTCGGCCAAACCTATCATTATTCTGCGCAGTAATCTTCACACAAAGCAGAAAAACACTAAAGCTTACCTCGGAGGTTTGGTTGAACTTGAACATGTTGAAGGCTCTGCCATTTTCAGGCGAGTGTGCAACCTAAATAAAAACGCCAATAACGTGAAAATAGCATGAGTTTCCACGCTTATCTTTCCTTGAAAAGCATAAATATAGTTCTAATTGCTATATCTAAAAGTTAAATGGCGAATACATCAATTTCTTTGAAGAAATATAAAGCTGACTACTCACGTTTTCTCCACAACGCCAAAGTGCTCAGGTTAACGTTCCAGACACCAGCTCAATGCAATGACAGGCCAACATGAGCATGCGCAGAATGCTCGTCTCCGAAAAAATTACTTCCGGCCACGTATTGTAGACATCGCGTCCTCTATGTTAAAGTCCCTAATAATTGGCCCTCTACTCTTTTTGATCTATATAAATGACTTACCAAATTGCTTCAGCTTAGGCTCTCCTAGAATGTATGCTGATGACACGAATGTTACCTTTGCTGCATCTGAAATGCTTGGTCTTGAGACCCAAATCAATACTGAACTGAAAAGCGTTAATCTCGGGCTCAAAGCTAACAAGTTAAGCCTCAATGTGGGAAAAACTGAGTTTATGGTCATTAGCTCGCGTCAAAAATTGCAGTCTTTAAACGAAAAGACAATAAATGTTAATGTAGAGGCTGTCAAAATAAACCAAACAGATCACAGTAAAGCTCTCGGACTGAACATAGAAGGAACACATACACGCAACTTCAAAAAAGGTCGCTTCCAGTATCAGTGCACTTAAGTGAGTCAGACCTTTTACCTCAATGCATACCGCTATTAAAATATATAAAGGTCTTGACGAACCACATTTTGACTACTGCAGTGTTGTTTGGGATGGCTTGTCCCAACAGCTGAGTGAGAAACTACAAAAACTACAAAATCGCGCTGCTAAAGTAATTACTAAATCAAGTTATAATACGAACTCTAACTATCTTCTCAACTCTCTCAGCTGGGATAACTTATCAGTTAGAAGGACAAAGCAAAAGGCAAATTTAATGTACAAATGCGTTAATAAGCTCGCCCCAAATTATCTTTGTAACATGTTCACTCCGAGAACTCTGTCCTTTGACCTTCGTGACGCAAGTCAAAAATTGTACTTGCCGAAACCAAGAACTGACTACCTCAAGCGTAGCTTCAGTTATAGCGGAGCTTCTCTTTGGAACGAATTTCCTAAGGATATCCGCACTACAAAATCTCTACGCAACTTCAAGAGAAGAATTGATAAATGGCTCTCTGTTGGGACTCCCACACGGCAAATATGTAAAATTACTGATGCCAGGTAATAGAATAACCCCAGAACATGAAATTATCTGGAACAACCAAAATATTTTGGTTGAAAAAAAACCTTTATTTTACAAAAGCTGGTTTCATCATGATATTGTACAGGTCCAGGACCTACTAAATGTAAACCGGGAGTTTCTTTTAACATTGATACACCATTCACCTTGTACCACGGTCTTATAAATCCTATTCCAATCGAGTGGAAAAGATCAATTCGGAATTTAAACAGACCTTTACAAATCGCCTCTCCCGAAACTTCCGTGCCAACAACATATCCTAGCACTCGAACTGCATACAAAAACATCCTTGATAAAACTTTTATATCACCAACAAATGAAAACAAAGTTCTAAACTACGGATTCACCAAAGAGAACATTCACGACGTCTACTTACTCCCTTTCTTAATTACAGACGAAACGAAGCTTATTGCTTTCCAGTATAAAATAATACATAATATTTTGCCATCACGCTCCAGTTTATTTCACGCTGGCCTTGTAGATGATGACATCTGCTCTTTGTGCAAGTTAGAAAAACAATCGCTTGTCCACATGTTATATAATTGCAGCGAATCCCTCCTATTTTGGGAAAAATTTACGCAATGGTGGCAAGAAAAATTTTCTCAAACAATTGTCCTATCAGTAAATGCAATTTTATTTTGCTGGCACCAAAATGCGAACAATAAGAGAGTGCTCAATTACATTCTTATCATCGCCAAATATTACATCTTCACAACATGTGTCTGTGACCAGAAGCTGAGCTTTGAGTGCTTTCTTTTACGTTTAAATAGCAAGTTAGACGTCCTGCGTATGATAGCTATAAAAAACAAGTCACTAAATAAATTCGAAACAACTTGGGCACCTCTTTTGTAGTTTATTTATTTATTTACTTACTTATTTTGTTTGTTTTGTTTGTGGAATTACAATTGAGAAAAAAATAATAAGTAGCATAATTAGCAAATATATTGTAACTATAAATGTAAGGGTAATATTAGTACTGTAAGTAGTGTAAATTTTGTAGTTGTACATAAAATTGCATTGCATAAAAAATATATATATATAAAATATAGATATATATAAATAAAAAAAAATATGTAAACCAGTTAATAGAAAATTTTACTTAAGATGAATTTCTTCTTTGTTTTCTATTGTCATACTGATATTTGTACCGTGTTCATTCATTCATTCATTCATTCACACCATGGGGACAGACATTGAATAGTTACAATAATGGTATATCTTCCATTGTTCAGCAGGAACAGTGAAACTTGCTTGAGTTTTAACTAGAGAACTGCCATTACTTGAATTATCTGAAGCCACTGTAGTAGGTACATCATCAGTTTGTGTTGCAACATTGACAAGTATGATGGGATCAAAACAGCATTGAGTTGCTATGTCAGACAGCGATCAGCACTCCTTGAAACTGGTGGAGCATTGTGAGGGGCACTGTAGTCCAGTAATTCCATGTTTGATTTAGACTCTTGTGCCGGAGTAAGTGTACATTGGGCAGGAGTACTCTGACCATTATCAGGTTTCAACAGTTCTAGAACTGCCTGTAGTAGAGCAAAAGGATTCCTCAATGAGTATAAATAAATGCTTGTGATGCATTAAATATACCCAGATACAACAAGCAGTTAATTGCATGTACTTCACACTTTGTGTGTATGTGGGAAACGAAATAATACCTCCAACTTAATTTCGGCATTTTGATCGATTTATTTGTTCAAACAAAATATACATAGAAATACAGTCCATCGATGTATGTCTATTTTTCTTTCGTCTCTGCATCAACATAATATATAGATTTAGCCAAGCCTTAAAGCGAACCTCCCTGGTAATTTATTCTTACTGCTTGTAAGGTTTGTGAAAATAAAAGGTTTCGAATTGTCTGCATTTTGATGTTTTCGGTTGCTGCTTTAATAATTAAATCATTTTCTTTGCTTTCTTCTATAGAAAAATTCATTGCCTAACTAGTGAATCCCACGGTAAATTTTACGCTAAAAACTGATATCGCATGAAACAGGAAGTGATGAGTGCGACATTGGTTTTTCCAGTGAA
>NC_090883.1:4452706-4460206 GCF_036669925.1 Montipora capricornis
TTCTTGAAGAAGAACGATAAACAAAAGTACACTCAACTTTTTCGTGGCTCTCAAAGTTGAAATACGATCGCTAGACAGCTTCGTAAATTGACTTCAAAGCTTTCTCCTGAAAAGTGTTTGCTACAAAGACATAGGCAGTTCTCCAGTGGAGGCATATTAGTACTTCTTATCCGTTCCAGCCATGCTTTCCAGCCGCTGAGTATCTTGCGGCAACTTAGGTAAAATAATGCCGTTGCCTTTTGGCTGAGTAATTAACAATCCAGGAACACAGCTGTTATACCTATTGAGCTGGAGGATGTAAGTGTAACTAGACCAGTGGTTTAGAAAATTAGCGCTTTAAAATTTTAAAGTACACGAACGTATGAAGAACAAGGTGCCGCGAGAGAAGAAAGAAAACATACAGAACTCCCGCTACAAAACTTTGACGATATGACGTCACAGGCAACGGTGGTAAATACAACACGGCTCAAAAAGCGTCCAAGATGGCGTGAAATCTCAACTCGATTTTCTGCTCTCTTTAGCCAAAATATATACAGGACGAAGGACAAGAAGGACTACAACAGGTATCCAAAATGGCAAGCCCTCCCTAAACTGCCCCTTTTTCGCTGAAAAACGTTCATTTTTACACCGGGTAGTTCCTCTTTAAGACATTGTGGAGCTTTTAGATCCAAGATCCCGCCATGTAACGGAAAATGATTATTTGGGGACTGAAAAATCATAGAAAAGGTAAATAAATTTCATGAATAACAATTTTTTAACCCTCAGTTTAGCCTTAATCAGCTTTTAGGAAGAAGGCCAAGGAGCCTAGAGAATTAACTCGTAACAATGACACCTCCCTGTTAAACATGGAATGCCTGTTCAAGCATACAGCCTGAATTTCAGCTGCAAGTTATTTTAAGTGTTTAATAATGACTGATCATCATGCCTTCCCAGCTTTTGTGTACTTGAAATCCAGCAAGCAGTTGGTTTACCCTTTAGCCCCAGTATCCACATACAAATTCATCAAACTGATCACCCATTACAGTTCTTTGAAGAAGTTGGGAGAGGAATGAGCAATTTTAACAAAACAGTCATAGATTAGTACTCATGGGGGGTCCCCCCCCCCTTTATTCTCTTGCTTTAAGAAAACTGGATGTTGATCACTTCTTGATTTGGGACTTAACTAAAATCATTGGCCTCAGAAACCGGATTGCAAAATGTGAGTTGAAAGCCACAAAATTCCTCTAGGCACAGCCCTTAATACCCTTCACTAATGAATGAAGTGCAAAATCTCATAACTTAAGTTCGACTACACTTATGACCTATAGGAAACACCAGATGTTGATAATGTTTTGCTTTTGTTGAGCTCCCTACAAGCCCAACACCCTTGGGAAATGTTTTCATAGTAACCATTACAATGCGGGCTTCATGCGGGCGTGTGCAGGAACGGTTTTTGTAAGTTTTGTAGGCAGGGTCTTGTCAAGGTGGCTTTAACTAGAGATGGTCCGCTTACCAGAATGTCTGTTGAAAGAGCTTCACCTTTACATAGATGCCAAAGTTTTTGGTTTGTATGGAGTGAGAAATGTACTTGCCCCAAAGGTGGCAATAGTGAGGGCCGGAGGGCCGAACTTCTAGGGGGGCCTGGGGGGATGGCCCCACCAGAAAATTTTTTAAAAATTTCTGTTGCAGAGAAGCGATTTCCTTATTCTGGGTGAAGCATTTGTTGTTTTTGAACCATCCAAGTTTATCACCAAAAAGTTTATGTTCAGTCCGTGAGCATAAAATGGAGATGTACCAAGAGCCAAACTTTGTAATGAACAGATTATCTTGTATCAAAAAAACAACATGTTTGTTTTCTTCCAAATGCGAAACAGATTCGTTACTTGATTTAGTTCAATAAAAGTACAGCAGCTTGATTACCATTGTGACAAATAATTTATTGATCTCTTATTTAAACGAAAAAACATATAATAAAAATGCATTCGACCTACTTTGGTTTTCAATCCAACGTAATGAAATAAGGGTTCGATTCAACATGTTTTGTTTTCTCAACAGTAGTAAGTTTTGTCGAAGGCAAACACACTTCTTAGCATGGAGCTTGTGTATTAATCCTCATGTTGCAGTTCCTTGGCTTTCTTTAGCATAGGACTTTTGGTGGTTCAAAAACATGGGCTGTTGATTACTGCCTAGTTGATTGTCAAAATGCTTGACAAAGTGTCCCTTTGGATCAAGATTTGGCGTGAATGCGGGTCTTGTTCTTTCGACGAAAAAAAAAAAAGAAACTTTAACATGGAAAAAAATTCTCTCTTCTTCAGCATTGAATGAGGAATGACAAGAACAAGTTTGGCAACACGTGAAATGCGACTTAAATCTGTTTTTCCCATCAACAGCTTTTAAATTTGAGAGATAGTGCCAAATCATGTCCTTCTGGTAGGACAGGTGCAAGACTCGTCATCTTGAACAACTGCTGAACTTCAAAAACCGATGTCTGCGTACTTCATTGGCATTTCAGCAGCTGGTAATCTGTGAACTCTTCTGACAGTTTGTCATGTTTCTTGAGGCGAGGAGAATGGTTTTTAAAAGATCATGTAACGTCCGTACAAAGTATATCAACATTGCGATTGATTAAAGTGGCCTCATTTCTTTGAACATGCCTTAATGACTTTCGCATTTGCCAGAACTGCGTCTAGCAACTGGCAAATTTATGAGAGAATACTCTACTGATTTTCACCATAAAATGCTCTCACTCCCTTAAAGAATTTGCTACATGGTTCGTGACTGACGGGTCACCCTCTTCTTGCAGGCTTGTTAAGGACCTATTCTTGTTGCCATCCAATGAAAATCTCCCCATCGACAGTTGGTTGCTAGCATCTGCATACCCAATTGTTAGGTAAATCACTCTTGGCCGCCCTAATAACCACAGCCGGATAGGAACTTGCCAACAGGTTTCAATAGGAAGGATTGAATCTGCTGTGCTACTAGTGAGATGATTGGATACTCTCTCTGCAAGAAACTGGTTTTGAAGTGGACAAATGTCTTGGGAGTGCAGCATGATAGAAGAAAAGATATACCTCAGTCATGGGATCTACAAACAGTTTCTCGCAGCCGCTGAATGAAATCTGGGATTAGAGTCCTCTTCTGAATGAAAGTAGCTTTTCAACGCGGAGTACTGCTGCAGTACACGCCCTACAGCTCTTTCTAGACTAAGCCACCTGGTAATTTACATGTTTCACTATTTCACGGTAGGTATTGTAGTGACATCCTCTCCTCTCCCTGATGAGCACAACTGAAAATTTGTGGCACACATGTTGCTGCGGAAACTGTAAACATCCTGGCTAACGGAGAACAGAAATGGGAAAAAGGCACATTTCTTGACCAGTCTTTTTTAAACTTGCATTTGTAGCTTTCTTCTGCTTCTTGGGTGGCCCAGCTGCAATGAACTGCCACACTCTTCGCTTGCTCGATTCATCTGACGAGTTTGACGCCATTTTGAATGATTTCTAATCTTGAACCCAGATCTCCCACGACATGGACCGGAAGATCTGTGGTAAAGTAATGGGATAGATGAGATCCAGCTGTGTGACGGTGAGGCATATGGGACCGATTAGCGTTCGTCTCCATTCAATTAAAAAATTTCTCTAGCGAGTTGTAAGTATTTAAAAAAAAGAGTGATAATTTTGTCTGAATGGCGTGGTTGCGTGAGGAGTGGGTCGAAAAAGCGTGAGACTTGGTATCTATGCTTTCACCCACTGCAAGAAAACCAGATCCCACATCCCCTATTTGCAAAAATATCTTCACAGGTCCCGTTCGCATGAGCCATGAGTGTCATTTTTCATGGTGACTAAAAGCCAGTGTTGAGTCCCTGCATGTTTTGATTTGATAGTACTTCTTAGTAAATATGTTAGGTGTGATTTTGGGGCCATCTTCCTTAATGGCATGAGGGTTGGAATTGAACGTAATTTTTTGTAGAAGCATGAATTGTAAAAGTAAATATTTGTTTCTTCATTATGTGATCGAAAGATGAGTCGCCCTCCGCAGGTAAAGAGTAGAAAGAAACAACAGGTCGTCAGTTACTTCTTTACCATTCTCAAGACAGGTGGCAAAGGTAGTCATTAAATTCACTTCCGCCCAAACTTGTGCGATAAGTGGTTGAATTGGAAGTAAGTGCGTTCATCGCTTTGCGATCCTGGCTCTTTCTTTCTCTGATTTGCAATGTCCATTGTGTTTCAAATGCAAAGGTCATTTTAAGTGTATTACTCTCTCTGAAGTTGCATTTTCGAAGAAGCATCTAATGTAATGAAGAAGGCTCATGTAGTCAGGAAACTTTACAAACTGAACTGCCGTGGTCATCTGTCATTCCAGTAGAGTCTCGGGCATGAGAATCCATAATATGCCAATGTCGTAGCTGTGAGCACAGGCCATAACATATTCTAGTACCGAAGGGACAACTCCTACTGCCTTGCATTCTTGACAGTTTTCAAATATATCTTCTAATCCAAATCTCTGCACTCATTGCCTCCTCCTTGGCAATTGTACCCTTTTATGCTCGTTTGATTGACCATTGAAATTTCAAACATGCACATTTGAAGGTAGCTCATCCAGGGCTAACTTAGTCTACACTATTTTCAGATCTTTCTAGGTGGCACAATTGCAACGTGTCCCAAACAATCAAAACATGATCAACGTCACTTTCCCTCCAGGTATCAATGGCGTGCTGTAAGTGCTATATCAGAGCACTGGTGGCTTGTCTATAGGTCCATGGTTTTATGTAGGTCGTTTGCCACCCAGTGACGTCTACTTCTTTCCTTGGATATGAGCTCCCTTGGAATAAGAAGTTTCGGAGCTTTGTTGATGTGTATCATTTCACCATTTCTTTCGACGTACCACTTTTGCTTCCCTTGATTGAGATTTTTATTTGCTTTTTCTTCAATTTACATCACAGAATCAACATTCATTTCATTAACATCAGCTTCCCTGTGATCTATTCCACAATCAGCAGTAAACAGTATAAAAAAATTTTTCTTCTCTTTCAACCCGGTTTTTTTCTCAACCTGACTGTACTTCCTTTAACAAGGGGAATCACCAGAAACATCAAGCTTTTCACAACTATTACTATGTTCTCCGGCTTAGGAAATGTGTAGGGCAATTCCCACCAGTTGTTCTCCATGAAGCACCTTTGGATTCAGATGGTAAATATTCATGTACAACGACTTGTGTGCCTTGACACCCTCTTTGTGCATGTTTTGCTGTTCTTTCAAGAACCGCTTGTAAGTGATGGGTACTTGTATGAGTCTGGTTTAATTTTAGATGTACGGAAATGTGAAAGTTTCTGTGCTTGTGGCTGGGATCTTGATGCCTTCGTAAGACCCTACATGTAACTCAGGTCTTTTGTTTTAGTAATCATCTCTGCGAATGTAGGGGCTGTATCTAGAGATTGCAGATGATTGGTCTTGCCTGCACTGTCCAATTATTCTTTCAGTGGCAATTGTTCCTGAGCGATTTAGGGATTGAAGTGAACCTGCTGAGAAGAGCAATTCTGCAGTAGTGTAGGCCCCATGTGTAATGAAGTGACCACGCTTTTTCTTTCAATTTTGCTGCATTAGCTTGAGAGTGGAGTTTCATTTTTTAACTTAGAAGTATCTTTTCCAGAGTCTGAAATCATTTAGGTGTTCCAAAATTGGGATCAAAATTGGTTCAGCTAAATAGTAAACAGCAGTCAAATAGAGGCATGTTCCAGTGTCTGGTCTCTGGTCAAAGAAGGTTATCAGAAGGAGGTCATTTGTAGAGAGAGGGGCCACCATGGCCATTTTTCTGACATATGGACATGAGCTCTTTTAAGTGATTTACAGAGGCTACAATGCTTCGACATGCATCCTTGAAAAAGGTAAGATTTCCAGTATCATGTCCTTCGTAAGTGGTCATAATGACCATAGCTGCCGAGAAATATGGTGCTACAAATCTCTCATCCGAAATTCCCAATCCTAAGTATCGAATTCCCCTGGCTGCAGTTGCCATCAGCTGGATGGAAGCAGAAAGTGAGAAGCCAGCAGAGTCTGTCAAGTGACCAATAAGATTGACTTCTTCTCTGCACAGTCTTTTCTCACTATCTGCCAGATTTTTAACAAATGACCTCCACAGTATCCCTTCTTGGGAGTGGGCCACATCAGATATACCAGGAAATTTTCAGAGAGTCCAAGATGGGAAAAACATTGGGAAATTCTTGGGAGAATATTGGAGTTTTATTTAACACCAATGTTGGAAAAGATATACATGGAATGGTGTGGTGCGGTGGTTGTAGCCAATCAGAACCAGGTTATTTGGATCTTTCACTACCCAACAATTGGTATCTTTCACCTTGCTATCCTCCTTCTAGATATAACTTGTGAGAAGAGATGAAGATGTTTTATGGATTCTGAGCATTAATTGCTGTCAAAAGAGGTGCAAGGGGAAGTTGTTCTGTTGATGATATTCAGCATGCTGAAGTTCAGTTCAATGAAAGAAGACAGACTTGTAAGAGGAACTTTGTGTTGGAGTCTTGCATAATCACAGCCCTGTTAATGACATTGGAGAATATGAAACTGAATTCTTCATAAGGGGGAAGCGTGTATGCAAAGGAGCATGGCTTCTATGTCACAACATGAATAAAGAAACTTTTCGTAGAATTCTGACAAGTTCAAGGACGGTGTCTTAGTTTTGGAACATGGGAACAAAGGGAAGAACACTGTTATGGCTAAGACTGCAGAATATTTCTTGGCTTAGTTCTTTGTTAATTCCATTGGTGACCATCAGCCTGACAAAGGATGCATTCACCTGCGATCATGTTTCAGTAGGAGTGACATATATAGGAAGATGTTGGAGGAGAACACTGTATTGAATCTGCCAACTGTTTGCCTTCCCACTTCTACAATATTTGGGAAAACATTTCGCTCATGTTCTCATACCAAGGTATGCAAAAAGACACTGTACTGGTATACATAAGAATAACTTACTATTATTAATTAATATTATTATATCATCATATTTGCAAAGGCCAAGTAGCCAAGTAGCCTCGAAGAGTCATAAAGTTACACGGCAACCATCACACCAAAGTCTCACTTTTCATTGTAGTCTATTTCAACCCTGTTTGAGTGTGATAATCGTCTTCTGAACTGTGTCGAAACTTCTGGAATGTTGAAGTGTAGAGGTTATTAAAGCACTTCGTTTCCTTCTTTAAATTTTATTTACTTTATTTATTTAGTTTACAACACTTACATAATATTATTACAATACCAACAGTACTTACATTAGTTACAATGCTAACCCTATTACAATCAATACTACACTACTTACACCAGGTGAGGAAATTACAATTTTAGAGAGGTAGACGTCACAGCACATGCAGATTCTTCGGTTAGATTTTGGAGTTAGAGTTGGGTAATAACAAAAATAAAAATGCAAATTTTCAATAATCTAACCACATATCCTCTCCACGCAGTAACAAAAATAACTGAATAAATAAATTGTTATAATAATGGTTCCCAG
>NC_090883.1:4465206-4477706 GCF_036669925.1 Montipora capricornis
CTATGAATCTCGAGAGTCTGAGCGTTTCAAGTACATTAGGTCATGCACATGTATTTTGTCTCATGAGCGAAAAGTAAGCGCTTTTATCGCTAAATGAATTCCAGATATTCTGGCCGCCATATTACCAACGTGGCGGCTTGGTACAAAACTCTATAAAGTTGCGTGAAACGCTTCGACAAATAACTCAGAAACGATGTACTGCACACACCTGAGAATTGGTGAAGTACTTTATAATGTGTCTCCTACAACATTCCAAGTTTTTGGCGTATTTCATCAAACGGTTTCGATTTTTTTTTGTTGCGTGACAGTGGGAACGATCTATTGAACTGGCCCCTTGGTGCGCGCTCTTTTAAAGGTCCAAACGTGGCATGACAAACCGACAAAAAGCGAACTGTCGGTCATTATGCCAATGTTAAATTAAAATGAACAAAATCTGGACTTTGACTTGACATTATGATCACTTAAATCATTGAAAGAAAGAGATGCTTTGATTTTGCAGTTATTTTTCCTACGAAGGGGCTATATAACTTTGCTGTTATTTTACCATTACTAATGCTCCTAAAGGTCCCGCTTTCAATCGATTTCTTTAAACTCTTCCAAGTTGTTTTTCCGAGTCTTTGTTAAAAGTTCGCGCACACAAACACTTCAAATGGCCGGAAGATTGTGTTGCGTGATTCAGTCATCCAATTGAGAAAAAGGTATTTTGATATTCTTTTCATGAAAATAAACTGAGCCACGTTGAAACAGAATTGTCTTCATTGGACAATTTTTTCAGTCTATTGTTATCTAGGCAATTAAAAGCATGCATCTGAAAGTCAGAGAATTTGCAGAATGTTGTAATTAAGAATGTTCCACAATGCCAGGTCTCTTGTTTCCGCTGTTCTTTCGGAGCAGAAACAACCGCCGTCGCTTTGGCAAAGCATATTACTTTTCTTTCTTATCTTCTACTAAATTTGGTGAGCTTCATTCGTGGAAACTGAGTTTGTGGTTATTTTGTCGAGGCAACTTGTAATGTCTCATGTAACCATGAACTTGTTGATTTCAGTGATGTTCACATGTTTATGCGAATTTATTGCGTGGCCTCGCTTTGTTTCCTCAAAGTTATAGGGTCCAAAAATTCAAGGAAAACGATAAACTCAGTCTTTCTATGGAATAGTCCCTTATCAAACTGTTTAATTTAAATGTATTAATTTATTTGTCAGTTTTTGGTTTTTCATTTCAACTTTAATTAGCATTTGATTCTTTACTGTAGATCTACACTGGCCGCTATAGAAATCCACGGCAAAGACAAGATCCTGTGGAAGTGACTGAAAACTTGTATCCTGGTTGTTTTGTGGCTGTATTTTTGGAAAATTATGATAAGATGCCAGTACTTGGAAAAGTATTATCTGTTGGGGAATACATTTTCAGATTCATTACTGGAAAGGGTCATATGGTGAAAAATGGTCACCCCAACATCTTCCGTGAAGGAGAACAGAGCCTTGGCTTGAGGACTTGCCGAAATCGTGTATTGTTTGCTGTGATTTTCACCTAACAGAAGATAGCAGACTAATGCCATCTACTAAAACATTTCTTAAAAATAGGTATGCTGCTCTTAGAGAGTGTGTGTAACCAGGATGTGGATTTAATTTTTGAAAACCCAGTGAATTAATTAACCCTTTGACGTAGAAACCGGCCAAAACCGGCCAGACTTGTATTTTACTCTGTCCAGACGATTTTAATCATCAATGGGTTAAAAAGTTCCACAACCACCTTAGTCATTGCATTTGTAGGTAGTACAAAACGGAATTATCAAAACACTTTGTGTTTTGAAATGAAATACAATTTGCCTCCGTGAGAGAGTTTCTGCTATTTTCTGTAAACTGTATATACATATGAATTAAAAGTTATTATTTAGTAGACAAATAGTGGTTTGTACACCAAAGCTGTTCTTTCATAGTGGGGGTCAGGGGGTTGACTTACTCTGCGCACATGTAGTTAGTTTGCGGCACCAGTCAAGGATGTCCGCAGAATTTCTGCGGCACCAGTCAGAGATAGCCTCAGTATGTATGCAGCACCAGTCAAGGATGGCCTCAGAATTTTCTAGCCGCAGCATTTCTGCGGCACAGGTCAGAGATGGCTGCCGAATTTCTGCGGCGCCAGTCAAGGATGGCCGCAGTATTTCTGCAGCGCCAGTCAAGGATGGCCGCAGTATTTCTGCGGCACCAGTTAAAGATGGCCTCAGAATTTCTGCAGCAGCAGTCAGAGATGGCCTCAGAATTTCTGTGGCTCCAGTCAGAGATGGCCTCAGAATTTCTGCACCACCAGTTAAAGATGGCCTCATTGACTGGCGTCCAGTTGAGGATGGCTGCAGAATTTCTGCTGCACCAATCACTTTTAAAGTTTTGCAAGGAATATATATGAATAATAGGACGAGTGGCTCTTGGTAGTCCATCTTAATTATTATTTTACTGCACTGTTATCCACAAACTAAGGTTCTTGCTCTTTTTCTCTGAATTCACCAGCCATCCGCAAGAATTGCTGAATTCCTTCAAATTTATAATTTATTCAGTCAAAATATACATAAAAACAATAAAAAAAACAACTTTGGAAAACCACAAAATAGTTTGGAAGGCGTTATAAGAGTAAAAACAGAGACCTGTAGTTAATATGGAATGCAACAAACTGCATTTGAAGATCCTCATGGTTTTCAACATAATTTTAATTGTTGTGAATTTAAAAAAAACACATAAGTGATTCTCAGATATTTTCACTGACCACTTCATTCATTGTGACAAATAAACTTACTTCCCAATGTTAGCCTTTGATTGTAGGCAAGACAGACGTGCTTCATCAAATCTCCCAAACAAATGCTCCTTGCAAGCCTACACATATGCACAGTGAAAAAAATTATATCGGTAAAAAAAAACTCATTTTCTCTATTGAGTCTGTATGGGTACAATGTATCTGGGTATAGGTTGCTTGTTCTTACATTTATGGCACAAGTGGGAACCAGGCTTTAAACTCACACAAAAAGTGAATCTCTCATTGACAGTTCCTGACAACAAACACTTGTAACTTAAAATGATTAGCTTGCATGTGTTTGACTCTAACTTACTCTCAAACCTGTACAAAACACACAGCATTCAACATCAAATCCTTTGCCTCCTATAGCTAATTGCTCCCTGCAAGCACTTTTATCCTCTCCATCTTCATGGATCTTCTGTATGAGCAGTAACAGCGACTTGTAATCTAGTGTCACTACAATGAAATACAGTTCAACAAAATCACCATTAGAATCAATATAGGACAAGGAATGGAGCTTCATTCAACAGAATATATAAGTTACTCTTTACCCATGAGGTTAACAATGATTGGAGTTTTCCTGCTGATTTTCTCATGTCTCCCAGGGCCGCTACAGGATAGTCTGAATGGTACAAGGAACTTTAAACTAAAGTAAGGTAGAAGTACAACAAGCCAGTGCAACGATCATGCATGTGGGTCAAAAAGCACTTACCGATAAACTTGGCCTTGTACCATTTACCATCAACAGAAATGCCTCTCTCTTTAATGACATTTTTCTCATAATTTAAGCGCTTGATAAGCTTTGGTAATTCATCCCTATATTTAGAAGAAATTTTATTTTAAAACAAGTCAACATTCAAACTTTTACATTTGAAAAATGAAAATGACTATTTTCAAATATTTAAAGGTTTTATGTTTACATAAAAATTAAAAAAAACCCAGAAAAGATCAGCATGGTTCCAAAGTTTATACTTGCTCCTAGCAATGGGGAATGTCAGTATAGATAAAAACAAACGGGTTAATAACTGAATTTCCTCCACCAACCTGTTTTCTTTACAGTTTCCAATAGCTAATGGATAAACTGAACCACTCCTCTCTGAACTCGAGTGGCTAAAATTGACAGCGACCACTCCAACAGAAACCTGATCTTTACCTATTAAAAATTTGAATGCATGATAAGAACTACAAATATTTTTTAGTTCAATCTGTCAGCATGCTATCTCTTAAACATACAAAAAAGTAATAGTCAATTTATTGGTTGGTCTCTTCCTGATGTCATGCCTAAAGTACACTACCTATTTAACGTATTAAAAGTTCCAGTTCTACTTATAGCCTCCCCCCCCCCCCCCCCCCCCCACACAAAAAAAAAAATGAAATAAATAAATAACTATATTTAAAGCAAATAAAATATTAATAATCATAATAAATAAAACAAAACAAAACAAAGACTGCACAACATTCCATTCACGCCATCGGGTTTAGAGTTAGACAGTGAAACTGAAAGAAAATTATTTTCGCAGATGAAACTCTGTCATACACATTACCTGCAAAAGGGCGCCCATCTAACTTGATGTTAAAAATCATTGTCGGGCTTAGCATATCATGAAGCCTGGCTTCTCTAATTGCCCAAACAAGAGCAGGGGACAATCCTTCTGAGTACCCAGTAATGCCACAATCAGGGTCAAGGGCATTTATTTTGACCAAAGACTGAGTGGTTGAAAATACCATTGACTTGCGGGCTTTGACCATGTTTTTTGTGAGAAGACACTGCAGGTCTGTTTCTTTCTGCCATCGAAATAAACAAGAAAAACATTGGAAATTTAAAAATGTGTCAGAATGGGACCTCAAGTAGAAGCTTACATCAGCACAAATTCTGCTATTCTATGAAATCCTACGAATTTAAATTCAAACTCCAAAGTTACATGTACAAATTTGCAGGTTCCCATTTGTTTTATGAAATGTACCTCACATAGTCCCAGATTTGTCCATTTTTGTGAACTATTGATAACCTATGTCCAGGGGGGTTGTGTGTGTTGGGGGAAAGGGAGAGGAAGGGGGGGTCGATTTTGAATGGCAGATTAAGTTTCAATTCCACACACCATTGTCTCTTATAGAATAATTAGGATAGTACGTGCATTCTCATTGGTCAATAGCTGTGTTTAGATGAGAGTATGGAACACGGCTGTGACATCACACAAATTTTGATTGGTTATGTATTGTCAGACGTGCGTTTTGATTGGTTGGTAGGAAAAATGAGCGTGTGTCAAGAAAATCTGCAATCAAGAAGTTAACAAAGCCAGCATTTTCCTTCATTTGTTGAATTGTCTTTGACAAAAATTTCATAAAAGCAAATGAGGACCTAACAAACTCACCCCACTTCTTCCAATGTTTAAAAAGTTCAACACTGTTTGCCAGCCATTGTCTGGTAACTTTACTTCAAGCTTGACATAGAGCTGCACCCAATCCGGAACTCGCCATGCAGTTTCTTGCTTCTGCCGTATTTTGGGGGAAAACGCAAATTCTGATGCAGATCTTATTCCTTTCTTTTCGGCAACAATTTCTACAGCTTGTGAAATTGATGATTTTGCTAACTGCTGATGCTCTTCTCTGCCATAAATAAAGCCGTACCCTAAAATGGAGCCTAAGGTACCATGGGATGAAGCACTCCTAATCTGCTCCAGAGCTTTGCCGCACAGTGATTTTAGTTGCCTTTTCTTGTTTATGGGCCCAAGGGAAGTTGAAGACGCGATGCTGTCGATCAAGCTCAATGTTCCAGAGGAGTCTACGAATTGCGATGACACACCGGGTGTATTCGAACTTTCAATGTCTCTAACCTTTTCCTGATAAAACACAAGTTCCCTTTCCAAAACTTCGATTCTTCGCAATTTTGGTGTTTGAGCGTGAGCCTGTGCACCGGGAAGGCTTGCAGCACTGAATTCCTCGACATCAACATTGTTTACTGCCTCCATAACTCGCTTGAAAACATCTGAATATAGAAATCCATCACATTCAAACGACGACTGGTTGATCAATTCCCCACAGAGGCCAAACAAAGTTATTCCGTAAGCTTCGTCCACGTTTTTAGTTCTTTCTGTAAACCAGTGTTTCGGAACGTGATCTCCACTTTCCCGCCACAAATTATCGACTTGAACGCAACAAATCTCGCTTGGAAAAAGCTGGAAGAACTTTCCTTTGACAAACTGGCTAACCTTCCGATTAACCAGTTTATTTGACTGGCTGTACCATTTTTTCCCTGAATCCAGAGTTGATCCATAAATCCTATGAAGCGAAAAAGCGTTTCCTGTCCCAGCACTAACGGCCATTGTCGAGGCACGCGAGCGAAGTGAAATGGATTTGTCTTTCCCGCAAAATTCATCTCACTGCCAAATAGGGTCATTCAATAAAAAATTAACTACTTTTTTCTGTTTATCATAACTTCAATCTGATCGATCCTAATGGCTTAAACACCTTTCTGAATACGAAACACCTTTCGCATTATGTTTTTGGCATTTGTTGACGCATACCTAAACCGTAAATTTAATTATCGTCTGACATCATGAGACGTCCAGCCGAGAATTCCTGAGTCGGCTTAAGGTCCTCATGTCTGACACCTCGTTTTATGGAAAAATCCAGAAGGAAATCTCACCTCCACAAATCAAAAACTTGTCAAAGACAGCATTCAGAATCTTATAGTTAATAAAGAACTACCAGACAGTGCAACTAATCTTATCATCAACACCCCTAGAACTTCGTGTGTTTACTTCTTGCCTAAAATTCACAAGCCTAACAACCCACGTCGTCCTATGGCTTCTGCCAGTAGTTGCCCCACCAAACTCATTTCTAGCTACTTAGACAGGATTATGACGCCTATCTTCAAATCTTAGCCATCATACATTAAAGACAGTACACACGTTGCTGTTACTATGAACCAAGAAATTATAAGTCTCTAATCAACATTTGATACGATGTGAAAAATGACAAGCTTCAAAACGCAGTATGCAACAAATCTCTTTCAAGCAAGAAACCGTGACAACAGATCTAGAATGCAACTCCACTTTTTATTTTAATACAACTGAAGACCTATTTACATGTTTTCGTTTGTATGTAAAGAAATATCAATACAACACTAATTCGTAAATTCGTTCAAATAGAACATTGGGTTGTTCCAGAAAAAATCCACACCCCCCCGACGGATGGGATTCTGGAAATTCTCGCGGGAGGGGGGAATCAAGGACCCTGGAAATCCAGGCGGGAGGGGGGGTTGAACTCGAAAAAGTCTTCTGCAGGGGTCATCTGAACCGATAGTTCACGCGATTCGAACGTTTAGTTCGGTGACAGTTTAGCGCTCTCAGACCCTGAAAACAGTAGAAATATTTTGTTCACATATTTGTCACCTGACATAAATGATAATCTAAGTTCCTTCGCAGGTCCTTTTATAGCAGAAAACGCGAACAAGATACTAAAGAAAGAGCCGTCGCAACAATAGTTTGAAACGCCTGACACATTTTTACTCGTACCCAGACCCAGCGTGCCACCGTTGTTTCATGTAATGATACAAAGAAAGAACAAAGAAAGCGCAAAGAGCAAAGAAAGAACAAGGGCAATTGATTTTTATGAGCTAAGAGTGTGTAAACACTCGTTCGCGTTTTAGCATTTTTGGCCTTGCGCACGGTATTGGCTGTCAAACGCTCGTTATCGACAATACCCGACTTTTAGCTGTTATTTATTTGCTACAAAGTATTTATCTGGAATAATACGGAAAACAAACGCTTGTCTATTATGTCTGCTGTTTATTTTGATACTTGCCTTGTGTTTATTTTGCTTTGTTAGCACACAGCACCAAGACAAAGTTGGTGGAATCGGAAAATTTTTCGTTCAGCGCGTTACATTTTTATCCGAAACATCGCAGTTTTAACATCGTTTCTATCGTTTGTATCGTTTCATATTTTCTATTGTTCGTTTGGTTCGCAGCATCTATCGTTTCAAAGGATGGAAAAAAAAGGTTTAAAGCATTTCGAAGGTTTCAAAGGTTTCCAGCTTTTCAAAGTTTGTACTTTGCGTGAGAGAATTAGTCACGTAGTGAGTAAAAATTGTCACGTGCTAGGCAACGAAACTTTGTTCAGTGAAGCAGAACGAGGTAATTGTTTTGTTTTGGCGCTTTTCATGGCTTTGCAATTTTCAAAACTGGAATTTTAGCGTGTATTTTGGGTTATGTAAGAAAGAAATATTTGAGAGGAACGATTAAAACGAAGGAAATTAAGTGTTTTATAAACCATCGAAACGATTCAAACGATACGAAGCAAACCATACATCAAACCATTTGAACGCTAGGTGAAATGAAAAATTCAATTTTGGCGTGATGGTTAAAAATTTAGTGCAAAAACTAGTAGCGTAACGCTAGTTCTACCACTATTACTCTAAAATTACTTACTGTCTGTGGATGAATGTTTCCCAGGGTATTGTCCAACTAATGTGCACCTAAATTTTTAATGTTCTTGGGCAATTTCTTGAGAGAAAGAAAATATTTACGCAAATCGCGTTCACTGCTGTTTTCCTTGCTGATTTCAAGTGCGGATTTTTTATTTTGTTGTTAATTGAAAACAGAAAGATATTTTGAAGCTTTCTTTTTACCAGCTAAATGCACATGAAATTTACTTTCCATTTCTGTTTTTAGATTTTTACAGTAACGTTGTAATCTTAAAATCCAGCGCTTTATTTAGCGTTACATATTTTGGAACGGCCTTGACCACCAATACCGTGTGCAAGGCCTTTTGCTCCTTTGTTTTCTTAGTTCCACACAACAGAGTTTTTGTATAATTTAGCCAAAGCTTTAGGAATTGAAAAAGAACATCTTCTATGCGTGATTGTGCGTATTTTCTATTAAAAATAAATTAAATTTAAGCCTAATATTTTTTCCCGGAAATCCAGGCAGGAGGGGGGGTCTTTTGTCTTGGAAATCCAGACAGGAGGGGGGGTCCTGGGCCTCAGGAAATCCAGGTGAGAGGGGGGGTTAAAAAACGACCCCATCCGTCGGGGGGGTGTGGATTTTTTCTGGAATAACCCATTCGATGGATCATATGGTGCATGTTCCCTTTTTTTTTCCTTGTCACTGCCGGCAAGTAGAAAAGGACCCGTAATAACGTAAAATCTACGTGAGTGGAAAAGTTGCCCAGAATAATGAAAAATTTCCACAAGCAAAAAAGTTGCCCGTAATAATGTAATAACAAAAACTGTCGGCAAGTGGAGAAGGACCCGTAATAACATAATAACAAAAACTGTCCGTGAGTGGAGAATGACCCATAATAATGTAATAAGGAAAAATGTATGCGAGGGGAGAAGGGTTGGTTAATGAAAGCGTTATCGTAACAACGTAATAACAAACAAAATACAACTACTAATTGCGACATATTGCGTAAATAATAATACACACGTAATCAACAATAATCCCGTTTGTAACGCACTAAAAAGCATCCGATTTAATGCTGTGGCTATACAGCCGGTAACCGGTCAAGGTTTTCAAAATACTAAATGGCGGGCAGTCAGTAAATAAATAAATAATATCATCGCTGTCTTGCGAAAAGAGTTGGCCCATTACGTTATTATGTTATTACGTCTGATCTCTTTGCTGTCTTGAGAAAAGGGGTTCAGCCATTACGTGGAATAAAACATTTCCTAACTTAAGGTAGCTTACCACAGTTTTAATGGATTATAACAGCCCAACTTCTAACTCTTTTGAATATTATGTCCCAAGATGTTTTTCATTCTCTATTTACTGTTTGCTTAAGTCTTTTGCCATTCTATGTGAAAATTGAACAATTAAACATAAACAAATAGCCAAAATGAACGACCGAATACCTAAGGAGAGACTGGGTGATAGTAGTTTAAATCACATCTTTCTCAAAATCTACCCATATGAACCCCCTCAAATTTTCAGGGATAACAAATTGGCTCTCATTCAGCATTCATGCAAAGTAGAATAAAAATCTGTAAGGCACATTATTCACAAACTAAGAAAATGTGAAATCAAAATTAGCTCAAAATCTTCCTTACAGATTTTTATTTTACTTTGAATGAATGCTGAATCAGAGCCAATTTATTATCCCTGAAATTTTGAAGGGGGGTCATAAGGGTAGATTTTGAGAAAAACGTGATTTAAACTACTAGTGCCCAGTCTCTCTCTCTCCTTGGTCGTTCATTTGTTTACATTTAATTGTTCAATTTTCACATAGAATGGCAAAAGACTTAAGCAAACAGTAAATAGAGAATGAAAAACATCTTGGGACATTATTCAAAAGAGTTAGAAGTTGGGCTTTAGTAAGCCACCTTAAAGCTATTCTACTGCGAGACATACATGTGAATAATGTCAACAGGAAGCAGCCATATTTGTATGTGCTGTGTTCTGTTAGTCAATAAACATGATAACTGGTCCGTTGGTTTCCTGTATGAACTGTTGTGACTTAATTTCAAGGAGCCGAAGCTACAATATCTTCCGTTTCTGATTTCACAGAAAAGATAGTCCCTGCGTTCCTCTGTCGGGCCATCTGGATTGACTACGTCAGGAAGTGTTGAAGGTGGCAGAGGAATAGCGTTATTTTTCAACAACATAAATGACTGTTCTGGGCTAGAAACAATTTCTTTGTAGAAGACCATGCCAGGGTTTTCGTTTGAAAACCAAAAATGATTAAACTTCTTAATGTTCGGCAACTTTTTGAAGTATTGCCCGAAAAATGTACTCCAATCGTACACAGGAACAACCACTCGCCCGTCGTGCGTGCCAAAAAAGTTGTGCTTTGATTAATCCAGTAGTGCTGGAGGTCTCTACCAGTCATGCAAATTCGTAGAGTGACGAATAGTCTGATAGTGTTCCTTCAGCCGTCGAAATCATGAATCACTCAGTCTGTATAAGTGAAGAAACATCTCCTTGCAGATAGGCACAGACTGAAAACAAAAGGTGCATCAAGGACTCTTGCTTCTTTTGATACCAGTGGACTCACGGTGTGTGAAAGCTTGTATGCTTGCAAGGACCACCAAATCAAGCTCGTCATTTGACAGTGGCAAGCAATTATTTAGGTTGAAAAGTACAACAGTTTCCGTAAACTGTCCAGAACATGGACCACCTTTTGCTCCAAGAGCACAACCACAACCATCCTTCAGAAATTTCTCAAAGGCTTTTTCGTTTTCCATTTCATCTAGATCTGTCTCGGCCATAGCGCTTACTTAACTGTGTTATTAATGACTGAAAAGCAAAGTTATGTCCGGCGTCACAACAATTTGCCGTCGTCATAGCAATGGAGAGAAACCTGTGGAAAATTAACATTTCAACGACCAGTGTTGCGTGACGACACATGAGCACAAGTCCTTGACATGTGATCAGTGCTTACTTCGCAGAACATTATTTTTTTATACATTGGATGGCCATTTTGATCGAGTTTTCTCCTTGTTTGTTTCGTCCATTTATGGCATTTGTAAGGTATTTTTAACTTACGTATGTTCACGAATTACAATGACAAATTGCAAGATCTCGTAACAACTGAACTTGACTGAAGAAATAATAAAACAGTTCATATAACGGCGATCTTTGTTATGATTTTACATGTCGTTTCTTTTTTCGAAAACGGCAAAAGTATTTGAGTTTGGATTGTGTGTAATCATTATATTATGAACGCTTTATTGAATTTCATTCTAGCTATATTTATCAATCATCAGGGCATCAAAATAATAGTCACCAAACTTCTCGTCGAAAGATAGCTATCTCTCATATTGGAAGCCAAGAGCTGCTTTTGTTTCACGCTGTGTTAGGCGGCCACATTATGCTTCAACGCGTGTCGTGCCATTCTAATGGAATCGTTACCTGCTTAATGGTTGCTAGTATTCTAACGGATCCAAACGACTTCTCTAGCTCTGCTAACGGATACAGAGTTTTTGCTAATGGTTATGTTGTTCTGTCTAACAACCTGATGCTAACGGATACACGTCTTCGGCTAACGGTTGCACTCTCCTTTCTAACCGTCTGATCCTAACGTCTAACAGTTGAGCCAACACCTCTAACGTTTTTAAGAGAATTTTCTAACAGATGCTTAACGCTTTTGCCCGTTTAACAGATAAGCGTTAAGGTATGTTTTTCTGTGCACGGTCACATATAACAATTTATAAACTTATACAATTTTTAGCAGCAGTTTAGCAATGTGTACATTTAATTCCCTTTGGTTGTATTTCTAATTCATTATAACGTACACATGTTTTAAACTTTTTTTTCCAGCTACAATTAGATTTTATCCACATGCATGCTCATTTAAAAGAAAAGGTTTGCTTGGTACTTAATGTTTATTGAGGGGAACCTTATCTCAGCTTGAACATGTACTAATAGATAATCATGGACGAAAACTGATGTGCAATGGAGGCAACTAAATCAGTTGCTATCTAGATGACATCGAAAACCAACATAACTAGTAGGACTTCCTGTAGGAAGAAATGCATATTTTGACTCACTGGTTATTCAAGCTAAGAATATAGTTGATTCAAATTTTTGAACAAAGTTTGTTACCTGTAGAAAATTCATTTCACAATGGAAATTTTCGTGCTTTAAGACAAGGCCTTGAAGTCTTTCATAAGGATTATCTGAATCTCCAAGAGCATTGACAGCACTAATTGCACGCTCGATGGTTAAATGGTCACCACCCACTTGTATCTAGTGAAGAATTTTTGACTTGTCTTCA
>NC_090883.1:4482706-4492706 GCF_036669925.1 Montipora capricornis
ATTGGCACTCGCACCCGCATACTTGCATGAACCATGCACCAAAATACCACGTGCAGCTTGGAAAATTTTCATTCTGATATCCCAATGTGATAGGAAAAAAAGTCGATACTTACTACACTCTTCACCTAGAAATATGCTCAAAATAGACACATTCATGAGAAAACAGCCTATTTATACAATTACGATACCTTGTGATCGGTCCGAAAAAAAGAATTTTCCCAGTCCGCTTTAGAATAGCCTTGGTGCTAACACCCGAAATGGTCGCTCGAGTTATCATTTAGACATTTGGCCGCTATCTAGGGAAATTAAAATAAAAGTTTCCCTCGCACGCAAAACGTTGCTGAACGACCCAAGCAAGTATGGCGATGCAAAAGCCGTCGTGTAAGAACACACCAAAGTACCTCAGAAGCTGTTGTTTGCCAATTGGGCAGAATAATAGAAAGGGTTTCAAAGAAATTTTCTGCCTAATCAGGAGCCAGCATTCGCCGAGCCGTTTGGAAATGGTCTGGTAAGAGTCGGTTCCCAGGGGCTTTGTCTGCCTTACTTGTAAACCTGCAATGCTTCATTTCTTTGCTTCCTCTTTATTTCCTCTTGCCCCAACTAACCGCCCCTGGGTCTCTGAGGATGGCTCTAGCCATATCATTATTTTTTTCTACACCTTGTCCAGTAAAGAGTTTGATGGTTTGATAATCTTCTAGGAACCTGGGAATGTGATAAACCATTGCATGCATGTAAGGTGTCACATTTGCCCTTTTGTACCCCACCCTTTTATCTCGTAGTGAAATAAACAAATTTACCCACTCCTTTGCCTTGCAAAAGTAATCATTTCTCATTTCTGTGGAAGGTTCAGTAGTTACAGTACTGTATATTTCCCCAAATTTTTCCGCTAGATTTTTAACTACTTCCACAGTGTCAGGTTGGATGACACCATTGAGTTTGCCTGGAAGTTCCCTCCACAATTTCTTTTTGTCTGAGCCCAGACAGAAGACGAGTGAAATCATGTTGGCCAAACCCTTTCCCATCAGCATTAGTTTTCTCCCTTATGTCAAGGGAGATACCACATGATCGAATAGGTGTTTGTAGATTTGTAAGGTGGGTATTTTTTTGTTGGCCTTTTTTTTTTCTTTTATTTTCCTTTTGGTCACACTCTAATGCATCTCGTATTAGATTTTCAATTAGCACATCAAGAATCCCGAGTAAAAGATCCAGTTCATCAACAATAACACGATCAAGTTCTATTGTAACTAGTGGTGTGTGTTTACAACAGTAATTTGTTTCCCGTTTTTCTATTGCTAGCTCAGGTATCTCTTCAATAGTCCTCTTTAGATTTGAGGATTCATAACGGTGCAAAGGAAAACTAGTATCCCTCCTGTGATCTTTGTGAACTTTGCACCAAACACATGTATAATGGGATGTGGCTCCTTTCAGTCCCATCATCAGTAAAATACATTTGTAGTCACCCCCGAAAAATAACTCTAAATTCATCACTCTATCATTAACTTCAATTTTCTTTTCACTATTTAGCCTGTTGATTTAATTAATTACATCTCCAAAGGACCCTTGTAGTGTTTTGTAATTCTCTTTGCCCTTAATAACAGCTATGGTATGGTTGCCCTTGGCTGCCATTACATCATCTCCCAAGTCCAGAAGGGCAAAGCTCATTAATATGAAGCTAGAATTTCCGATCATTCTTGCCCCATCCCAGAAATTTTGATTTGAATGGTGTCTTCATAATCATCTGGGTGGCTTGCCAAGTAATCCTTAAGCCTTTCTTTGAGGAGATCACTGAATGACACCTGTGCCCCCTCTGCGGTACCAGGAGTGTGTGTAGTATGGCAGATATCATTCACTTGATCTCGCCTTTGCTTGACAAGGTAAGGCTTTGGCAAGCCATTGATGGTCATTCTTAGCTCGTGGTAAAAGAGTCCCCAACACAAAATTTGTCAAGGAGAAAAAGAACCTTCTCTGTAGAAAGAGCTTCAAACCCACTGGTTTGTCTTTTTTCTTGGCAAGGTGTTGCTTCTGGGGTTTTTCTGTCTGTCACATTATGAAGCTATTAACTTATCTTGCTTTTACCAATTTTATTTTTAGAAAAAATGACACCTTTTTAGACTTGGTACCACAAAAGACAGTCCTGAGTCATAAGATGGTTATGTTCCCTTTTGCAGAATGTACTGTTCACTGTTTGCACTCTAGTGAGTTGACTTTTGACTGCAGTTCTCTTGTTGGCTGTGAAGATGGTTGACACTGTGGATAATGTTGATTTCCCTTATTTTTTATTAACATTTGTTAATCACATATTCACCTGCATCTTGGTGAATGTCCAAAGCGAATGGTAAAATGTATCCTCAAAGGGTGCCACAACTATTACACGCTTGGTGAACAAAGTGTCCATGACCAGCTGTGTCAAGAACATCACCAAGTTCTGCTTAAAAATGAACTGGAGCGGCTCCAGGCCGTATTGTTGAAAAAGGTACACTAAGGACAGTATGTTACGAAAAGTATATGAACAATTAAACAGCTCACTGTGTGCGACCAGGTCAAGAATTTCTGTGAATTTGTATGACTTTGTAGGACGACAATAGTCAAGACCCCAACTGCAATACATGGCAAATAATACGAGTGACTACTTCATAAGTTTGAGGTTATAATAATTCAGGTATCTAACAAGGTTATAAAGTAATTCTTTCATTTACTTCTACTTTTTCCGAGGAACAAGTTAATAAGGAAACTCAGGCAATTACAAATGAAAGTTCAAATCACCATAACTTACCTTCTTGATCTTTCTTGTACTTCCGTTACTGAGTTTCCATCGTCCACCTATAAAGAACCAGAAAGGAACAAGATCAACGTTTTACTTGGCCAAATACAGTACCTTTTCATCCTTTCTCAGCTAAACTCGAAGAGTATGCTGTGAAGTGAGAGAAAGGAGGTTACAAATAATTTTAGTTTACCAAACTCAAAACTGACCAATTTGACATACCTCATTGCTTAAAACTGCTTCATCATACTGATTATTGACCATCATTCGAAACTGGCGCGGTGGATCCCAAAGAAAGAAAAATACTGACAGAGAAGTCGAAAAGACTTCGGGCTGTATAAGGGTTGTACTTTAACTCTTTGGTTTCAAAGTAAGGCAAATAAAAACGTTCCGGAATTTCGCTGCTCTAAAAGGCTCGGCCCAAGAAATTTCGTGACTTCAAATGAGTTATATTCCTGCAAAGTTAAGAAAGGGAAATTTTGGTGTAATTACCACTTCTAGCTGTTTAATCTAAACTAAGAAGGTAATAGTTTACTCACATTTCGAGTTCTCTTTCATCGGGACTTTCTTGATGGAGGATCACAACTTGTCGGTGCTTCATTGGTAATTACATTGTTAACTTCTGTTGTGCATGTGAGATCAGGGAGGTTGGACCGCAGCAACACGTACAAAAATGAAACAGCATGAATTAACGGGACATGAACCTCTACTGATGGCAAACCTGTCAACTATATGTTGCATGAATGCGTGCCAGTTGGATCAGTTTGCTGAGAAAGAAGTGCTGAAAAATGACAATGTAATGGTGATAACAATGAGGATGGGTCAATCACTTCATGTACTTTAACTATTTTTCGTAACACAGGTATACCCAATGGCGTCTCTGATATGCAAGAAGAAAGATGTAATATATGATTATTAACAAGGTCACAAACTTACCCTGTGTCATCTTCATCCATCAACTGATTGGGTGGGGACACAGATACCAAGGAAATCGGCAAATGCTGGGATAGCTGTGGCATTGATGAGTCCAATGGTAGAAAGTCATCCCAACTCAATTTGGTTTAGGTGTCACCAAATCCCAGGAAATTAAACTTGTTGTCATCTTCCACAAGTAAAATGGGTGCATTGTTGCATTCAATCATAGATAACATTGTTCTCTCTGCCACTTGCACAGAGCTCGACGGCAACAGGCATTTTCTGTCAAAACCACATAGCCCACAATTGCTCTGGTGTCAAGCTGAATGAACCCACTCAGTCGTACACTGTTGCCATTGTGCTGAAGACCTGAAATCGTCTTGAAATCAATCCTAGAACGGGATACCTCACTGATACATCTATCTTGCTTTCATATTCATCCGGCTCCGGTTCAACCCAACGTAAGAGTGCTTGCTTAAGGTTCAGTTGGCGGCTGGCTTTCTCTATTTCGCTACACACTTCTAGCATCTTTTTTCTTTCTTTTGTTTATCCATCGCCAAAGACTGATCAAATTCCTGATCCTGCTCTTTTCGTATCTCTTCTCTTTCAATGGACCTGCCCCTTAACTGATCGGCATTGCCCTCCCTTTCATTTTCAGGAAATAATGGGACCAGAAGGTCGCTCCCATCATCTTTAACTACTTGAACCGATAAACCTGAATGTAATGGTTGCCTCGCGGGAAACGTTTTTTCTTTAGTTTCAGGTACAAGCGCACCTTCTTCGTCTTATAGTGGTGAATATAGTGCTGAAGGGTGAACGGATCTGCTTCAGGACTGGACGTGTGTAACGTTTCACACTTGAAATTCGCCAAGGCAGCTACCATGTCTTCAAGGGCTCCAAATATACATCTGCAATTGGAAAAGAATATTTCTTCGGCAGTTTGTATAATTTGTTCGCTGTCTGCATTCAGGGCAACATCCACCTTCCTTGTGCCACCACTTTTCTGGAGCCTTACTGAAATGTACCTTTGGTGATCATCGTTGAAATGAAGCCACCCAATTTGTACTTTCCTCCTCCTAATCGTTTCTTGAGGTTGTTTGGATTCTGTGAATGGGTTAGTGATTGTTTTTCTCCGTTTTGACTTCTTTTTGTTAAGCAATTCGGTCACCAGTTGTCGCTTGGTTTCCTTATCAGATCTTTCCTTCATTTTCCGTTCGCAAAAGCCACAGAGACTTAAAATAACCCCTTTTTAAATAAAGCCAAGATCTTCAAGTTCGTTATCTTGACTTTGAACTACCGCCTCAATATCCATCTATAAGGAAAGCGCATTTTTATTAAGTTACAGCAATCAGCAGAATGATATTAAACATTCTTTGGTAGCCTGCTTTGTTTTGCACTTACAGTTCACTGCATGTCATTAGTTTGTTTCCCGTGGAACCAAAGAAGGGATTCACCTAGTGCAGTCATGGGGTACCTGCGATGCCCCTTTCGTTAGATAATACTCATTGCCACCGTCATAGAACCTGTACATCAAGCTTGTATATAAGACCATTGAAAACGCACGCATCTGAAGAATAAACATGGGATAAAAATGTCTTCCTTCCAATGCTATATACTGTATTTGCCAGCCCTTCTTGCCACATGATCTGGTAAGTGCTTTGGGTGTGACCCTCCCATTCGAAATTCCGAGTTACACTATAGACCACTTTCATAAATGGTGACCACCTTTACATTCTTTCGTATTTATGTTAATTAGACCAACTGCCCTCATTTTGAAACAAATGTTCTTTTGAAATTTGCTTGTTGCAGCGAGGCTAGACAGCCTTATTAGCAAAAAAACACCTTTCTGGCACACGAGGAGCTTGAGCTTCAAACGTTTCCTGTCACAATTAAACATTTTTGAAAAACTTACATTTTTAATTATAGCTGACCTCCATTGTTAAGAAAATATGGTAACCCATCAATGCGAAAAATCTTGGTATTTTATAGCCATGACGTCATCGATTGTCCGTAGGTAGGTATATCTACCCAATGTTTGCCAATGTGAGCAGTATCATACATGACACCGGCTCAAGGTTACAACTCACAGAGGTCAGCTGTTTCTTTTTTTTTAAGTTGACCACCGACCAGATACTGGTCTTCGATTTGATTGCAGGCTCAACCCAGGTTAACTCACCTAAACATAAACAAGGCTTCATTTTTCACACACTTTCTGTGGCTCGACACAGCTACATGACCATACTACATCAACTATAGTTCTTACACAGTCACCGCTTTTTGTGTTCAGGTGGAAAACGGTTTGGAAGATTTTTGCTTTCTGCAACTGGTTTCAATCCAGTTTGACATATAATGATATCTGTGGTCCACACTGGTGGCTACGCGGCTATTCAAGTCAGGGATCGGAGAGATATCATCTTAAAGCTGAATGTTTAATTTTAATTTCCTTAGAGCTGCTTTTTTCTCTGTATTACAATTTTTGGCATATCTTTAGAAGCTCTGATAAAGTTGCATGATGCCTGGAGGACCTATGTCTAGAACAGAAGCGAAAGGGAATGACAATGATGAAACAGAATACCAGCAATAGCTCTTACTTAGTGGAAAAACTTACTCCACAAATTCTTTCCTTGAGCACTAAACAGTTTATTATTTTTACGAATTTGTTATTTAAAGTGGATGCGTGTTTTTAAAAGGTGGTTTAATCGATTCTTCCTTTGTTCAGGAATGAAAATCGAGTTTTTATTGTCAACTGGAATTAAATAGCAATTATCTGTACTCTTTTGGACATAAAGAAAACTTTGATTTGTTAGTTTTTTTTGCTTTAAAATGCAAGCAAACAAGTGATTTTTTAATCCGTTTGCCCAACTGGTTTTCGTTGTGCCTTGACAGTGATAATAAAATTTTGCCCTTATGTTACATAAACACGTAATCACAATGAGTTCTCAATAGCTTGTGTTTTCAGAAGTTTGTTTAAAGCACCTAAACGTTATTTAAGTGTTGGAACATATCTTGTTTGAAGTTCATCCTTTTTTGGTTGCATTGCCGTATTTTGCCAATTCTTGTTCCAAGCCAACCTGGCATGTTTCAATGAAATACATCAAAATGTGAATGATCTAGTTTTCAGAGATAAAGTGGAATAAAGTACATCTGTAAAACTCTTCCTTGACCTTGAACTGAGACACTTTGTATGGCTTCTAATTTTAGTGTTAATTCCTTTTCGCTGCAACAAGTTGCAAAATTGTTGAGACACTTCAATTAAAAAACACCTTTTCTAACTTCTAATACCCGCCGTATCTAGAATTTAAAGCTTTCCCACTTCCCTTCCCCTCTCCCCCTTTCAATGTTGACTGTTTAAGTTTGCAACAACGTTTTTGTCTTGCTAGCAACACTGATAAGGGGGGGAGGGGGGCTGCAGTGTGAGAGACAATAGGTAAATTAATAACGCCTCCTCTGGAAGCAGACTAACCCGACAGTAATAAGAAATATTACAAATGGACCTCTATGAAAATGTATCTTTGTATAACAATGTTTTCTAAGAATTGATTTTTCGGAAAGCGGATGTTCCCTTTAAATGGCATGAGATCGCAGTTAAAGGAGAGGTGATGTCTGTTTTGCATACATAAACAACAGCTAATTTTGTACATGTTGCGCATGTTTTCGATGTCATGTGTTGACTGAAATACACTTGTTTAAGGCAAATTATTTCGAAATTGGTTCCAGGATATTTCTAGCATACTGCAAAACGCGAAAGGAGGGAAATCACACCCTTTCATCTAGCAAATTATGTATATTTTCGACTTGACTCACAGAAAGCACTGAAATGGCTTCAAATTGCGTCATACCGGTTTATCACTGGCTATTTTCCATTCACAGCAGATCAGAGAATGAAACCTTTTTGAAACACCATATTAAACACAAAAGATATCGGCCTTCCCGTACCAAGAAACAAAGTGACAGTATGGTAATACAGTGAGAACCAACTCAGACATGCCGTATCCAGAATTTAAAGCTTTTCTACTTCCCTTCCCTCTCCCCCGTTCAATGTTGACCATTTAAGTTTGCAACAATTTTTTTGTCTTGCTAGCAACACTGATAAGGGCGGGAGGGGGGCTGCAGTGCGAGAGATAATAGGTAAATTAATAACGCCCCAAGAGGGTGAAGTGTCTCCACTATTTTTGCAACTTGTTGTGGCTATTGACGGTTGACTCTGAAATGGCTTTTTTTCTTTTGCCATTCACTCGCTGAGGGTGTGCTTGTTTTCTTTTAAAACTCATTGCTGAACTGGTGAATTCCAAAGTAAATTTCACTCAAAAAACTGATATGGTACTCATCGCTTTGTGATTCATGCGATATCGGTCTTAAGCATAACATTTACCGTGGAATTCACTAGTTAGGCAATGAAATTCTCTATAGAAGAAAGCAAAGAAAATTATTTAATAATTAAAGCAGCAACTGGAAACATCAAAATGCGGACAATTCAAGACCTTATATTTTCACTAACCCTACAGGCAGTGAGAATAAATAACCAGGGAGCTCGGTCCACTTCTAGGTTTGGCTGAATCTATATATTATATATGCCATGTTTTTCTGAATTACAAAACTTTCACAGACAGGCAGCAAACAAGCCTCAACAGTTTTAGGTCGTACTTGCCATCAACTATGACGTATTCCATGTGGTGAAATCTGTAAGGCATACTCCTGCAACCATTGCAATGCAATTCTTGTTCCCTTACAAGGTATGCGATTGGGTATTAACACCAGCCCTCTGGCCTCAAAATGGTGCAACTTTGAGCTTTCAAGTTCTTACTTTAATAATCACTTTTAGATGAATCTACATTTATATGGCAATAGATAAAAAAATCAGACATAGGGATACAAGGCAGGGGATCAGAAAAATGGAGATTATCCAGAACGTGTGACCCAGATTGGTAACACGAGGAGTTAAAAAAGCCTTGTATGCAAAAGAAAATTCTTTATTTTCAAAAGATGTCTGAGAAGTTAGAATTTTTATCTTCATGAGGTAAAAGACACTTTAACAATATATGTTTTCTGGTAAATTGCATGTATTGTTTCGATACAGACAAGTTTCTTTCCCACTGTGTGACAAAAAGGATGGTGGTTTACAAACATGTCAAGTGCACGGCAATATCCATTCACAACCAATATGTCAAGGGAAGTAGCAATGTGACTGTTTTCAAGTTTGACAGAGAGGAGAGCCAAAGTATACTTCACCTGTTTGCACTTGTTTGCTGTCAGTCAAATTTCTGCATACCTTTCTCACAGCTGAGCTCTAAGAGACTTTGCTACGTTCTTTATATATTACTTATCCACAGTATTTCATTGTCTTAGCGCTTTTTTGTGTGACATGAAGAACATGTCTGAAGTAACTCCATTTCACGATTTTAAATTTCGTGAAATTGTGGTGTCCATAGGATCCTGTTTGTTGCTTTCATTCAAAGGGATAGACTGAGAGAAAATCGGAGGATATCACAAGAAACATTGACTGTGGAGGAAAAACTCGGTATTATTTCAATTGTTATTATTTAACTCGAGACAAGAGCTGGCCACATTCTCAATGAATGTTTTTCAAGGACACCCTTTCTTCGACATAACCAAACTTCAGTGACTGATTTTGTGCATTTGTAAAAGTCTGTTTTAATGTTTGGAGTAAATTTACCATCATTTGCTTCAGACAACCTTATTTTGTTCTGAGCCACTCACCCACTCCCCTTTATAGTTTCTTATTATAGTCTCTTCCGTACCTCTTCTCTGAGAAAACCACACAGCTGACAATGGAAGCAACACTATCATTATGAACCGAGGTAAATATTCACTAAAGTAAAAGCTAATGCCAATTTTCTTACCTGTTTAACAGAACTGTCTGTCATGGAAGTCGCCACCATTTTGCATATTCGAAACGAGCCTGTAGTTAAGTAAACTGAAAAAGGTAGTGAAAAAGTGGAGAAGAAAGTCGCAAACAACTGAAAACAAGAGTGCAAATTTGGATGACACTTAATGGGCTCCGTAGGGTAGGCTATTTTATCAAGAAACATACATGTGCATATCTTTAGTCTAAGTTTAGATTGCTTGTGCTGCTAGTATTGGCACTGCCATGCAGTGTATATTTTGTATTGAATTTCTCATCCAGTTGAGGATAAAGTACATTTATGTCTTGTCTTTAGTTGTTTAGCACCTGTAAACACCATTTTCCTTGGTGCATATAAAGTAACACACCTAACAGTAACATGGCACTCAAACACCAGATGACCATTGTTATTTTAAAGAGACAGCACAACCTGCACAACAAGCCAGCATTGACAGTCAACC
>NC_090883.1:4497706-4505206 GCF_036669925.1 Montipora capricornis
TACCAGGAATCAAACAAAACCTGGGTATCGACAAACACATCTACGCGACAGTCCCACACTTATTTTGGAGCGGCCCTGATGGAATTTACTAAGGCCAGCATTTCCTTTGTGGAAATATTCAACCCCTTTTGGCAATCACCCCAGTAATCGCGTAGAGCTCGGTCACCAGATGACTCCTAAAAGACGGCGCCCCAACCATACCCTGAGGCATCCGAAGACACAGAAAGTCGCAAACGTCTTTCTTCTCTCCAGGGGACACACTCCCTCCACGTATCTAGGAAACGCCAATGAATTAACTCAGATCTCAAGGCCTGAGAGAGGGGAACCAGTCCATTGGACGAAGCGGACGCGATTGCATGACTCATCTCTTATAAACAACTTCACAGCCGGTACAGCCAACGACAAAGAAATACATTTACCCTGGAACCGTTGCAGACTCTTAATATCCACGGATTTCTTACAGGCCAGTATCTTTTCTCCGAAGGACGCCCAGGCTACAATCTGGCGCTGGGGTATGACTAAAGCTTCCTTTTTTGAATCCACCAGAAAACCCAAGTACTGACCTGACAGAACTGACTTGCTAATCCCAATCGTATACCCAAGCTCAACCAGCACCAAAAGGACAATAAATATGGCAGCCGTTGCAGCCTTAACTCTGAATTCTTCCCGGCTATCGGAATAGAGGATCGACCATGGGCTAGATTTCGTTAGCAGCTCCCCATTAAGGCAGTCATCAATGTAGAGCGAGCAAGGTATACCTTGCTCTCTGAGAAAACCCGATACTGCCAGACCTGTTGTGTGGTAGACATACCGAGACATTTTCCACCCGAAGGGAAGAGTGGTGCATACAAACCATAAGCCACCCCATTCAAAACCAAAATATGTCTGCGAGCTCTCGGACAGGAAAAGATGGTCGTACCCTGACTTGTCGTCACATTTGGTCATAAATGAGCCTTTGTAGACGAATCTCGGAACATCGGACAATCTATCCAGGGTAAAAGGCGAATCTTTCATCCATAACTTTACGAACCGCGCATTGATACGGTTTAATCGATATGGTTTAATTAACTGCACTAACTGCACTAACTCGTTGACTCATTAACTCATTGACTCATAAATACTTGGCACTCGTTTTCATAGTGACGTCATCAAATTTAAAACTCAGAACTGTATAAAGTCTTCCTGATTCTTATCTATATGAGGTTGAAGATGACCGAAAAAAATCTTTTGACCAGTTACCAGTTGCGTAACGTACGTGGTTTTGAAAATTCAGCATTTTAAATTTCAGAATTGTCACTTCCATCACGCCAGATACTGAAATCTGTTTTGACTGGAAAAAAAAATTCTCGTTGTGATTCTACGCATTTCAAACGTTTCAAGTATATTAGGAGATGTGTTTATACTCATATGTACTGTCTCGCGAGTGAAAAGTGAGGACTTTTGCGGATGTTTTTGTTGATTTCTGGCGGCCACATTGGTGAACTAAAAACGTTGCACGACATGCTTTGTCCAAATAACTCTGAAACAATGTACCACAAAACCTCAGATTTGGTGAGGTTCTTTATTCATTAGTCTTCTACAGCATTTAGCTTTCTTGACCTTTTTCGTTTTACGGCTTCCAATTTATTTTTCGAGGGCTTGACAGAGGAAGCGATCTATTGTATTTCGACTCATGCTAACAAAGGTGGCAAGGGTATTAGTCGGCTCCGAGTTTAGTTACTCAGGGTGTTAGTTACTCCGCAGTAATACTTGGCAAAATTTTGTGTTATCGTAATGGCATTTTTAACGCATTCAAAAACATTTATTTGAATTTATATTTCTCTTTGTTGAAAAAGTCAAACAAAAGTCCGCTAAACGTCTGATCGCAGCATGCAACTACAGTGGAAGTGTTAGGTTTATCCATGACAGAACTACTCTAAAGTCGTTCGCAAGTCTATCACTACCTTTAATTTGTTGTCGATGATTAGTTTCGTCCAGTATAGTTTTATCATAATCAATAGAATTAGATTGGGTAGTTGAACCGTCAGTTGTTGATTCAGTTTAATGAAGGTACTCACCATTGGTAACGATCCACGTGGTTTTGATTTCTTGAAGTCAATTGCATCGCTTGATTGCAAGGAACACACCTTAATGGATTGGCAAGCAAATTTTGGCCCAGCAGCCACTGAATTAATTCAAGAATAGGTCCATTACAAAGACGCGTTATGTCGATGAGATTCATTTTGTAAACTAGTTGGTGTTCAACTGGGGCATCGATAGATGTCGGGCAGAACGTTAGATATATGATCTACCTCGAGCAGGCAACAACAGATGACGGGAAATTAAACCAGCAACACAGATCCCCTTACGCGACATCCTTTCACAAGACGCATTTATTGAAAAACGCTTTGGAGTATCGCCATTCATTTACAGCTTTCGATTACCCCTACCTTAATTCACTGGTTTTTCAGGTTATTTTTTATTTATTTTCATTGATTTAATATTATATTTCTTTTTGCACCGCGTCGGGTCAGTTTATGTGAGGTATCCCGTAGTGAGTTCACAAATAACATACAAACTTTACAGAAACTACTCAATTAACTAATTTATTGAGGTCACTCATGACAGTGGTAGATCCTTGACGATCACATTGCATAAAGGTCAAGGCTTTTTTTGCCTACGACCATTGCAGCCAGGAGGCCTATGTTTACCGCGTCCTCTAGCTATTACCTATAATTTTTTTAACAAAAGAAACAGGAAATACCTGTATTTCCTTTGTTCTCTTTGATGTCACTTTTGATGTGGGTGTCATGTCGTGGTAGTATGAGAATTGGCAGTTTCAGGATATGCTGTAATGCTGACGTCTTGCTGGACATCTACTGGCGTTTCCCTTGGAGTTTTCCTGACTCTATTGAAGACAAAAAAAAAATCCACAATGAAATTTGTTCTCTATATAAAATTCCCAGAATTTCCAAAACTCCCATTGGAGTTGCAGATCCAAAAAAAACAAATTTCTTGTTTTCAGGACGCCTAGTAGCATTTAAGTGGGGTGCGCTTGCTGATCTTAACGTTAAGTTTGTCAGGGAAAATTGCGGCCAAGTGAGAGTTAAAAGCCAAATATTTGGGACGCAGAAACGCTTTCATGTTATGATAATCTGAGGATATCCTTCGTATTGGGTAGCTAGAGGCGTTTAGATAAGGGGGAAAAAACAATATTAATGTAGTAAAACTTCAAGTGAATCGTAATGCTTTGTTTTTGCGACTCAGACCATCTGCCTCAAAATATTAACGCGTTATTGCTGTTGTTACTAGTAGGTATCACCGTTGCTTATGTGGTCGCACGCCCTTTTAAGCATGGCTCAATAGTTCATTGTTTGACCTCAGCATCAAAAGAGCAGTCTTCCACTTCGACCTCGTTCCCAGGGTCTCTTTGTCGATGAAGAGAGAAACCTGCGCCTCTTCTCTACGACAATGGAAATCCTGGGAACAAGGTTGTCATTACATAGCAACCTTATTGAAGTAATGGAGAACGAAAGGAAAAGAGAAGAAAGTTAAATAACGTGGAACCTTTGGTTTTCTGGTCAATGGAACTTACTTTATTTGATAATCATGAATTGCACTTGCAGCAAGGAATGGATACCAATTATTTGGCTGATGAAGAAGGGTAAAACCGGCCCCACATATCTCAACATTGACTTTGGGACAATTGCTGAAATTGTGTTGGGTTGAGCTCATCTTAGTAGAATGCAAATTAGTATTTGACACCATCATCAAATGGTCACAGCGCTTCCTCTTGTTGACAAATACAAAGACGGCGAGGAGGGAAGTACTTCGAAAATCGAATCAATCTGGTTGAGGGAGATTTGGATTGAATGTATTCTTGACTGGAAAGCTCATTTTCAAACCTTTAAAGTCTGCTTTATATCCATTTCGCCAGGAGAAATGTTCCGGCGTCAAATGTTCATTGTCATGGTGTAATACACTTTTTTCGCCTGATTTCGCCCCATGATCGATCGATCATGTTTCTGAAATAATTTTATTGGAACTTATGTTTCGATGGCTTTTCCGTTTTCTTTTTTTTCCGCAAAAAGATCAGAAATGCTTTGTCGGCATAGCTTAGAGATCATTCTTTGACATCAGAATGCAATATAACAATGCAAATTTGGTATTGTCACTGTCAGTGCAATCCAGCCTTCAAGTCAGTTATACATGTATTAAATTTATATTAACCAGGGAAAACGGTGAAGTATTGGATGGCAAAAGCCGTAATAATATCTAGCATTCTTCGTAAGTGGTCGAATTTTAGAAGCATCATTGCTCATAGATCAAAGCTACATGACAACAAGTTGCAAAATTAGTGGAGACACTTCACCTTCTTGGGGCGTTATTACCTACACTGCGACCTTTTCCCTCACCCCCCCCCCCCCCTCCTCTCTTAAAAAGTCACAACTGCAAGGGGGAGAAGGATGGGTAACTCATAAAGATTGGAATCGTAGATACGGCAGGTATTGGAAGCTAGAAAAACTGTTTTTTAGCGGGAGTGTCTCACCAATTTTGCAACCTACTGTAGCTCATTATGCAATCCCTTTCACAATGGTACTTTCCGCCGGCTGATTGATAAGAAAACTAAAGAATTGTGCAGATGAGGCAACAATGTAAACATTCCCGTTTGAAGACCTTTATTGATGATTTTTATGACATTACCATTTGCTATGTTGTTGTTGTGACGAAAACTGATTTCCAAACAAGAACGTGAACGAACCCTACTTTCTCAAAAAAACGAGCTACCAACAATGAATATTTAAGTTTACTTCAAAGGAGATCCTATCAATTTACTCATAGGGCAATGAAAACGACTTTTTTCGCACAAGACGATTTGCCGTTCTGTTCGTTTCTCACTTAATTTGTCTTCACTCGCAAGCTATCTCAACTGAATTTATTCACAGACAATGGAAACTTGGTTCTGTTATTTCAATCCTTGCAATTATTGCTGCAGGGGGCGTACTACATCCGGTAACAATTTTGGTGCAGTCTCCCTCGTTCAGTAACATGTATCTTGTAGGTGCCATGTCCACGTACGCTTGAACTCTTCCATCTCTTGTATGCACAATAAAGGTATGCAAAAGTAAGGGTTGATAGTTAGTATAATTCTCTATTTTCATCTTTAGTTGCACGCTTGGTTGGATGTTACACTTTGAAAATCCTGAATTGCGTATATCATTAAGCAGAAAGCTCTCGAAAGCGACCATCCTCTATTGTTTATAATTTTGGTCGCTTACGAGAGCCTACTCGCGGAAGCGATCAGCTCTAGTTGCGACCACTTTTCAAATTCCCTGGGTAGTAACTTACGAGAGTTTCGACTGTATGTGGCAACTTTCATGAGTTCATAAAATGATTGTTATCTTTGATCTTCCTCCTACCTGACTACGACGGCAATCTCATCCAGGCCCTGCTCATATTTGAGACAAATTGTCCCGACGTGAAATGAAAATTTCCATTTCCGCGGAAATTTTTCGTATGTCGGTGACTGCAGCTGTGCGGCCTGAGTAACGTCACCTAGACTCCACTTAAGAACACATTTGTTTGCTCTGACTGGCGTCACAAAGCAGTCCCTAAAATTGAAGAACTTGTGTATCAATGAGAAATCCCGAATGTTACTAGGAATTTAATGCACTCACGAGTAAAGTTGGGATGATGCACTTTTACTACACAACTAACATCAACGTGGCCAAAATACGGTGGCGCAATTCGAACTTATCTTTCCCATCTTTTAAAAGCTAAGTAGATCTATCCGCGCAAGCAGGACCAAGCTTGCGTGTGAATTTTTTTGAGTTTTCATGTGGAAGGTAAAACTGTAGAGGTAGGCTTGTGTTTCATTACTCTGGATGCCAGAGTTGTTATTTTTCTTTCGCGAGGAGCGATCAACACCCGCTTTTATGACATTTATTTCTGTTGAACTGAGTTAGAAGTTACTCACCCGGTTTGCGCTCCAGAGTGCCTTGCACATTTGCCTTTGCAAAAGCTTAACATGGTTAGCCTGGTGTTCAAACATAGGACATTCCTCAGAATCTCGTCTAATATTGTGCCCACAGCCAGCTATTGGGCACTTCATGGCAACTTTAAGGCAGGTTAAACTGTGAGAAGCCGTCATACACCTAAAGGAAACACAAAGATATTGGTCTATTTGATGTAGCAAGAATAGAGCAAATGATAGGTTGAGATAGTAAATCCCTTAGGAATCCCATATAAAGTCCGTTTTTGATCAGTTACTCATTGGAGAAAACAATAAATTCTGTGATGAAGAGTAGGTAGACTATTTTAAGACTTTAAAGATAAAACATACCTCTTGATTGTTTTTCCACACTTAGTGGACAATCGATTTCTTTTAGGGCACATATGTTTTTTATATGCTCTTCTTTCTCTGCCCTCTTGAAGGAAGCCCTACAGTCGCAATAAACATTAACCATTAAACATTCCTCCATATGGGTGGTGTCTCTGTCTGTTCTCTTCACTGAAATGCGGCATTGTTCACACTGTTTCCAGCTCGCCACAACATCTGACATGATCTTTAGCCATGTTCAAGGGGAAACACTGGTGGCACCAAATACACTCACCCTCTACCATGGCCAGTATGTTGTTCGCCAAACGGTTTTGACAGAAAGCGACAACGGACTGCCGACACATCTGGCATGTGATGCTCCCTTCAACATTGATGGTTCGAAAACTATTTACGCAGAATCCACAAAAACTGTGCCCACAAGGCGTCGCTATTTCGGCGTCCAATAAAGGATTTTTGCTAAAAAAATTAGGAAAACAGAGATCGTGAATGAGTCTTGCAAAATTACTTATTGAAAAGTGATGTCACATTATACTTGGACTTACCAAACGTCACATAAATATTGTAGTTGAATGCCTTCGTCAAAACGTATGTGATCAAAGATTTGCTTTGAGGGAGAGCTACTCATTTTTTGTGTTACAATTACTGCTAAATAATGTTTGTGAAATTCAGTGAATAGGAGGAGATGATTTCACTCTCTACTCAGTTTACATGGTTTTTTTGTAACAAGTGACTGGATCATCTTACGCGGAAAAGACACTTTTTTCTGTCAAGAAATAAATCCCAGGCGAGTAAAGGCTATTCTGACGCAACATCGCGACGGGAAGTGATTCAAAATGCTCTTGGACTCTGATGCATGCTCTAAAAAAGGAAAGATGCCTTTTTTTAACAAACACTTTCAATGGCACTAGAACCCAAATTTAACAATTAATCAAATATCTCCAGCTTGCTACCAGATGGGCTCCATAAAGCCATTCGACAGAACGCATACTATTTGCGACGTTTTTCAAGATCTCTCGAAATATTTTGGCGGAGGTTGCTTTCGATGCCAGTTGATTTTGAGATTTTCTATGGGACTTGCTGGCACTTCGCCTCGACGCCTACAGGCGTCCAGCAACAATAAATGTGTTAATTTTTTTTTTCGCCAGGTTAAAGAAGGTGTGTGCTGGTGTGTTTTCTAGGAA
>NC_090883.1:4517706-4530206 GCF_036669925.1 Montipora capricornis
TCTGAAGTACAGTAACCTACATTTCTAAAAAAAAATTATTTTCAAGGAAAAACCTGAACATCAGCTAGTGATTGCATCAGCTATCACATTGCCTTGAAATATCGTTCCAATCGGCTCTGTGTACTTTTCCTTTGAATTGCAACTTCCCCCACTTTGTCCCCAAGGAGACTAAATTCATTAGCAACTTAAACTCCCCTCTATGAATAAAAAAAGCAGAAAAAATAGACTTGATATGTGTGCAAATTTTCCAAGATGCTGCTCGGTGTCCGCTATAACGAGAGAGAGAACACAGAAAAATTGTAACGTTGGGACCGAAGCGAGAGTCCGTAATAGCGGGAGTTTATTTCAGTCAAACGTCTGTAACTTTCGCCGGGGATTTAGCTGCTGTCCGTAATACCAAGGTGTCCGCAAGGCAGGAGTTAACTGTAGCGGGTGCTTACCATTTAGCCAAAAAATCCGGAAATTTCACTTTGAGGGCAAATGGAAAGGGAACTTTTCCGGAAAATCTTTTCGGAAATTGTGGACAACCTCCAGAGGTAGTCCTCTTTCTCCGTTCGGAACGGGATTCGCCAAATGCTCTTACCATTTGTGAGAATCCTTCCGTTTCCATGCCCTTTCTCACAAGATCGAGTAAAATATGCGGGATGGAATGCTGTGTAGTAAATGGTAAGCGCCATTCTCATCCAGTGGTCATTAAATTCGGAAAATCGCTTACCTTTATGCAACAATCATTCCATCATTACCATTTGGGTAAATGGTAAGCACCCAGCATTTCGCGAATTCCGAACGGAAAAAGAGGACTACCTCTAGAGGTTGTCCACAATTTCCGAAACAATTTTCCGGAAAATTGCCTTGGCATTTGACCTCAAACCGAAATTTCCGGATTTTTTAGCTAAATGGTAAGCATCCCTACTTTCTGCAACGTTTGCAACGAAATTTTTTAAGCACTGCGCAGTGTAATGTCTGTCCTGTAAGATGTTGTGTCACAACGATTTGCGGCACCACTCAATGGAAATGTTCCTTTGACCTCATGTGATCATCGAAACGAGACAAGTTGCATGAAACGTTGCTCAGTGTGACACCCGTAAAACAACTTGTTTTGCAATATGGGAATGTTTGTAGAAATGGCGAGTGGCGTTACGAGCCAAATTGCACGAGTAATTGCACAGTGTAACAGCGCCATAAAGGAACCGATATTTTGTTTGTAACTTTAGGGATGGGCACATATAGAGTTTGGCTAGGATTGGAAAAGACTAGTGGTGGGAAAAAATGTAATAGAGATTTGCGCAGATAAGAAAAGAAACGATTTTTAAAATGTGTCCTGAAAATTCGTTCCTGACAGACATAAGAATGTGGATTCAAAGTTGGGTTTTATTGATTAAAAACAGTTATCCTTTGACTACCTTCTCACACCAACAACGTTTGGGTGGGGACAGAAAGATCTGTCATTACCACAAGTCCAGAATTGACGAATGCCCCGCGTTGACTCTTTATTTATCCGAGCTCAAGTTGAATAATGGTTAAGGGAGTAATGTTAAAATTTATTACTTTAGAAACGAAAATACAAGGAATTCAACATTGCAACTTCACTGGGCACGAATGAGATTAATCGGGTAACGACTTCCGACAATCACAACTTCAGGGTGCCGATGACAAGGCAGAGCTGTTAGCAGACAATTCACCAGCCATAACCAGACACACAGTGACCCATTACTGTAATTTATTAAAACAGAAGCCCGTAAATTGTATGCTTTGTCCCTTAGGAAACAAACAGCGCTTCAATATTTTTTGGTTCACTACACTACTTTCATACGCCTTAATAATTGTTATTCAACTCGCGCAAAACTTGTCTATTCTGCGTCTCATCATCTGTCACTCTAAACAAAGCCATTGATGATGTTGTTTCTGCCTCGATTATACCCCTTTGCTCTAGTTTTTGCGCGGTGCCAGATAACATCACGCCAGCATTAACTAGTTCTCGTAGAAAAATTATGGCAAGTGTACCCCGGGCACCGCGACATTCCAGGAATTTAAAGAAAAAATTTATCTTGCTACGTTGGAGTGACCGCCTTAGAGTGCCTCGCATGACTGAAATGCGGTCACTGGAAGCTGCTGGTAGGGTGAAGGAAATGGAGTTCCCAAACAACTCTACCACCGCCCATATCCGAGAGCTATTACTAAACTCTTTCGCCAATCACTTGAATGCGGCTGACATGGATAGGTGAGTCTCGTAATAACGAGCTTTATAGAGAGAGTATACTGCGGCATGAGTGTAAATTAACAATGGCATCCTTTTTTCCTTGGCAGATTACATTTTTACAAAACTGTTGCCTCCACCAACATTTTGGACTTAGCTGGCACATCACAAGACATGCACAGCCAGAGGCTGAAAAATACATTTCAAAACAGAACAAAGGTTTTTATGAGGTTGTCGATTGGTAAGTCTCTCGTCAGTCAATTTTTCGCGTTGATGCCTTTGGTTTATATGACCAGTGCCAGTTCAAACGGTGGATAGCGCTATCTGCCGGATAAATCACCATCCAGTGGATAAGTCATAGCGAAACCAATTGCGCTATCCAGTGGATGGTGATTTATCCGGTGTATAGCGTTCTTCACGTTTTGAACAAGTGGGGCCAGATGTGTAAGCTGAATTTTTCGTAAAATTCATTATTCAGAGAGTGAAACAGTTCCGACAGGGTCAGCGATGTCTCGGATGATCCAGGTATAACTTTTTCCATATCTCATCAGTTAACCTCACTTTAGCCAATGATTTTCCTCTCGCAAGCCTATGATGGCATAAAATTGGCATTTCCAGTGTTCCTATTCACAGAAATTATGGCACAATAAAGACATTTACTTGTTTAACATATGCCAGGTGATATCCCATTTCAAAGACAGGCCGCGCTATTCACCACGGCTGTTGATTATTGCTCTGGCAAATACCACAGTCCAACTATTCCAAGTAGTCTCGCTTTCGATCTAAAAAAAAGAAAGAAAACAGCAACAAGACCAAGAACAACAATAATAATAATAATAATAATAATAATGATGATGATGATGATGAAGATTATGATAATAACAATAATAATAGTAATACCAGTAACAACAACAATAGTTTTCTATGTTATTTAACTCCAATGCACCCCTTCCTCCTAACACTGTAAAAATCAAATTTTTAAAAAGACTTTGAAGAGGGTACAAGGGAGGCGGGGGTAAATCAATGTGTCTATTAATTCTTTAATAGGATTGTCAAATAAAATTTTGGATGATACTTCAATTTACAGAACAAATGCAAGGGCGTGATGCAGAGCAAGGTCAACATTCACGAGGTAAGTGAGTTTGACATCACTAATGCATACATTCTTGCAAAATCGCAAGTTGTAAAGACCATAAATTTCAGTCTTCAAGATAAGCTGGATGTTACTTTCACATATTCAGAGACAGATAATTTTATATGTACTTCACATTAAACATATTCTGTTTAAATTACATGGCTGATTGACCAGCTTATGATATTGATGCAAATAAAGGGTCCCCCCACTGATTATTTTCTTGATGTTTGCAGCCAATTCCACAAGTGGAATAGCAGGAGGCAATGCAAGCCCGGGTCAGTGCAATTTTCAACTTTCCACACTGTAAAAACTAGCTCTCTAAATGATGAACCACTCTAAGGTATCAAAAATGCATAATAATAATGCTAATGTCCTTTTTTAACACCAACAGTTATACACAGATCAAGTCCACCAAGGGAACAAGTGACAGGTACCTCATGCAAAAGCAAAATAATATATACCAGTATATAGACACGCATGTATTATTATTATTATTATTATTAATATTACACATTTGTATATGCTTTGGTGTTCCCGGGGGTAGTATTGTCGACTAAAGCATCGATTTCTGCCTCGGAGCTGCAAAAATGTTTCCGCTCGATTTACTGCCAAAGCGTTCCTTGACCATATTAGGCACAGCAGGTATATGAACTGATAGCCTATGCCCGGCGACGAGCCAATAAAAATGCTGGAAATTTGATCTATCTAGGACAGACGTGTAGCTGACATCATCATAAAAAACCTAAAATTCTTTATTATGTAAAATAAGTAGGTTCCACGTTGCCATATATTCGTTCAATAATAGAGCACAGATGACGCAAAAACGTGGTAGATGGATATGTTTAGAGGAGAGAAGAATGGATCCATAAACCCTGTCCCTTCGTGGAAAATAATTCAGTTAATTCTATAAAAAATTATTCGAAAATGAGATGTATTAATAAATCGCCTGCTGCCCTACATCAACCGTTGACGCATTATGTGCATCATCTTATGTAGTTATTTACCCTGTCAGCATATACTTGTTAGCAAACAATGACTTTGCACCTTAAAGGGGCTATGTTGTGTTATTTTAGGGTGTTTAGGGGAAATCTTTAGTTATGCACAAGTTTAAAACTCAAAAATTGTAATGTGGAATTCCTTTACCTTTTGCTTTATGTCTTTCATGCTGTTCAACAGCTTTAAATGGTTATTGCAATGTTTAATCCTACGTTTTTGAGAATGTTGGGTATCATAAAATTACATAATTTTGGGTGACATAGCCCCCTTTAACATAAAATTGTTGAAGTAATATCAACTCTACCCACAGCAGTTGACATCAGTGATGATGAAGACCTTCCTCCACCTCTCTCAGCATCCACGCCTAATCGTGCAATTTCACACCAACCATCAGCAGCAAGTGCGTATATCATCATTTAACGTTTGACTTCAATCGCTTAAAATCGAACATGGTGATGTGACGATGCCATTTAGAAACTGAAGAAGGATCCATGTGTAACACTTTCCATCTCTTAATTAGCTTTGACTGCTGTCCAACAATAATCGTCATAATTCTGTAGGCACTCTATACGTCTGGTTAAAAGAACAAAGAGAAAAAAACAAAAGAATGAAAAAGAAAGATTTTTTTCCACATAGGGCCTTAAAGCATAAATTTCAAGTGCACGGCTGACTCACATGCAGGGCTCTTTAAAGGGACAACTACCAAAATGCATGAGCTCCAGTTCGGCTCCTCATAAACAAAGAAGTGTGTGTTTCAAGAAAAGGTCACCTTCGGGTCGAAAATATCAATGTTGCATGAAAGGCAACCTAACAAATATATTCACAAGTAACACCACATACAAATTTTATCATTCTTGTAGATTCCAACTATACAGGGACATTTGTTCACCGGTTTTACGGTAAGCAATTCCTGTACAATTTGCATACATGATCACGAATATAATTCAGTCAATTAAGGATCAAATGGTTGATATTGAAACAAGATAATTAACATGTGATGTATATTTTCTAATCAGTAATGTGGTAATGTGACCTATTTTCTTTTGATACCTGAACAGATAAAGTTCATAGAGTGGCCATAGTCACAGAGGAGGACACACCTCCAATTGCTACTACAGGTGAGTACATGTAATTTTTGAAATAATCAAATTTCAGAAGCTGTACACTTAAGACTTGGCGTCAGTTGGAAGATTTGGCATGCATAGATACAAAAATGGCTGGCCACTTTTAGTGTTTAGTTCTATCTCATGAAGAACAGGGATTCTACATGTATTTCCTTCTCAGTATTTAGTACTTGTACCCACAATTTATCTATTATTTTCTATTTTCATTTTCAGTGGGAGAAGTCGAAGAAATTGAAGATTGCCTCACCGGAGCTGAACTTGGTAAGTTTTACAAAATGTATGTACATGTATTGGCAAAGGCAAGTCTTTCTCCAACTAAACAAATCATTTACGATTACAATATTACGGTATATTGTCTTCTAGACAGCGAAAGCGGTGCATCATATGACACCAAAGTCATGCAAATGTTTTTGGCAGCCATAGAATACCGCAGAGGCTGCCAACATTGTGTCTCACACCACTGGAGGTAAAAACATCATCTCTTATTTTATTTAGCTGGTATCATCACTACACACATGTTCTAGGAATGAATTCTTGAATACATCATTTTTTTAAACTTGTGCAGTCCATTCAACTGGTCAGTATGAATCAGGAACTTGACCCAAATAAAGTTCAAATTACTCAATTAGCTATTCTGGATGCTTTTATAAAACCAGATTAGACTGCAGAGCTACATGGATGTTTCCCCTGTCTGTGTTGTCAGATTTAGGCTGACTAACAGTGCTGTTGACGTGCTCAGGTAAGTATGTCATTGTTGAAACATTGCTTTATGCTGTACAAACCACAGAAATTTTTCGTGTTAGAACTTGACTTCATTATTAGGGTCCACAGAGTTATACATGTGACATGAATGCAGTGGTGTTTCTTATAGATATCAACCTAAATCACCTTTTTCATATAAATGTCGTCTAATACAAGATAAACAATGAAAATGCACTAACATGTCTTGAACAATTTGCTTTATACGACACTTATGATGTCCAACCTTGCAGTTTGTAAACTGAGCAACTGCCACCTCTATTTTGCACAAATGGGTTCCAACTTTGACCAGGAAGGTAACAGTTGATTGATTCAATGAAACCTGTGCAAATTAAGAAACAACAAGAACAACAACAAAAAACTAGCAATCATCTTCCCGTGATCAGGTCACATAATTTCACCTGTCATGTGAATAATGCACCATTTATCTGATGACACATTTTTCCCTTTTTGTCAAATAGCAGAATTCCAGCGATTCTTATGAACATGTACCCTAATGCTAAGGCATTTGATCACTTCAGTCTATACATGTACGAGGAATTTCCTACAGTTAACATAACAAAATTCAAAAAACAAATTATTCATGACTAGAGAAAAAAGTCTACTACCCAACATTGTTTTCTTATCTATTTTAATATTAAATTTAGTATGTGGGAAGCAAGACAGGCAAGATGGTATTCACCTTGAGGTGCGAGTGTTTCAACCAACCATGTCATCAACAAAACTGATAGTGGGAGATGTCATAGAAGGTGCGTTTAAAAGAGACATCCCTTACAGTGACACAGTGCAATCTTTTTGTTCATACCAAACTTTAATTATCAGTAAAAGTTATTTATACCCACAGTAGTGCCCGTTGTTCTTTAAATCCACTCCTTCATAACAATACTGTATGTACAAACACAAGCAATGTGGATTTTTTCATGTACTGCAACAATTCAATTCTATGACATAGTAAGACTAAAATCCACACTTGCCTTTAAATTAAAAGCGAATGCTACTTAGCAGCCCCACAGAGTTGTTAAAACAAACATGAACAACGGAAATCTATTAAATATGGAAAGAACTGTTACAGTTATAGTGCTTCTTGACTACTCATAGTCACACGTGAAGGTCAAGCCAGTAACTTTAAGTGTTACATCATAGGAAACACACCAGATTTTATAAACAGAATTACAGCTGCAATAGAAGATGCTCTTGAGGCAACCAGCTTGTTGAAAGCACAAAGGTAATATTCTATTAACACTGGTCTAGTCCATACATAAATACACTCCATTCTTCATTTGAGCAAATAAAGGAAATGGAACACTTCTGGAAACTGTCTTTTGTGGCAGGCAGTTGCATTGGCTGGAGCTCATGTTTTTTTCTCAGGAAGTCGCATGGCCATCATACTGTGTTTGCCAATGATTGTGTTTTAGTAAGACAAGCACAAGAAAACAGGCGAAATATCAGTGAAAAAGAACAAAAGAGAGGGAAAAACAGAGCCTAAACATTATCATCATACCAAAAAAATAAAAATAAGATATATATATATATATAACCAAAAAATGGGTAGAAGTCCTCATCAACTTAAAAGTGCTCAATAGTTGAACTATAGCAACAATTAATTGGTAATGCAAGAGTGAGGTTATTTGGTCATTTAATCACTACTCTGTGTTTCATGCTCCACACGGAGAAATCAACTGAAATTTTGCATATATATATAGCAAATATATGCAAAATTTCAGTTCATCGTTTTATTGCTACAATGCTGTTTCGTATGGTCAAAGAATGACTACACTAATCAGGCAATAATATATATATATGTATGGTATGTAATCATTGTATCAATAGATCACTATGTTATGTTTCTGGAAGCCAAGCAAGTACATGATGGAAACTTAAATAACTTTCAGGGACCTATTACAAGAACAAAGAGATCTACGGCAAAGGCAAGATGAGGAATACCAACAATCTGTAAGTATGGGGTTCTATTTGGTTAATCTCTCAAAAAATATGTGAAAAGAATGTAAAGCAGATAACGTGAACAAGTCAATACCTTACATGCTGGAACTCTTTTAGGAAATCGAAGACAGGAGAAAGGACAAAGAACAAGGCAGAACAGAGGGACAACAACACAGAACGGAAGTTATGGTTGGTGCCAATTGTAGCTACAGTTAATTTCAGATCATCATTTTTTTTTTTTGCCATACATTGTATTAAGTGACGTTATCTTTTGTTAGTGACCAGACGTATGTTTTGTCCATCAAACACATATATAATTTTCAACATAGTCAGTTAAATTTCATAAAATAGTAAACAGAATAACAGTAATTATGTAAATTCCTCTATGTTCAGAATAGATGTCACCTTGGCACAAGGCAACAATGGGTATCTATGTAACCTAATGTTGTATGTAAAAATGCTTAATTACCAACAGACTTGCATTGTTTGATTGTTGTTTTGACAAACTTTTCTCGAACAGGATGTGAGGAAAGTCAAGATGAAACAGTGGAGGATGCTGAACAGGTGACCATACTCCACAACAGTACAGCTTGTGTGCACTGATGATTGAGTCCCCTTAGAACAAAAGTACATACCTGATTAAGGTTGTCCGCCTGTTGCCTCCTTGATACTAAGTCAATTTGTAAATCAATATCACTTAAAGGGACTGAGTCGTGCCCCAGTGTATACGTTACTGCGCAGGATTCTTAGGGTCACCACAAATACCCCTGATATAACTACTTCCTCACCTAACATAATGATAATGATAATGATAATGTGGCCAATCAAACATGTTGTCATTTTTACAGTGAAACTGATGGGAAGGTTTTGAGGCTTTAGGGCTTTCAGTTTTATGGTCATCCGATTAGAGTTGACCATGAAAGGTTACTGAAATTGATGCAGGAAGGGACAATGCAATAAGCATCAGCTTCCACTTCTGTGGATCTTACTTTCATCAAAAGAATATTGCTACTTGGTATAAACTTTGTGAATGGAAACTAAAGAATTATGAGTGTAAATCAATTACTAATAATTGTTATTAGCATGCTTACTGTGACACCCGCATGTGCAACTGACAAATAAATGTCGCAAACCTTACGTTCGTTTGTAAAATGGAATTTTTCTTTTTATACCATCAATCCAGGTGAGACAGGAGAGAATCCTGGCCTTAACGACTCAGGTACAGTTTCTGGGGTGCAGTCCTTTCAATTTCTTCCATATTAATTTCAATCAAGTGAAAGAAGATTTTTTTTACTTTGCATCTACAGTATGAATAGACAAAGCTTCTTAAGTTCATGCAAATGTTTCCACAAAGATTGAATTTTTTTTTTCTCTTTCCACATGATTTTGTTGTGGAAACAAAACCTTTTAACTAACTACAGGGAGCGCCGGCAAAACGCGCCCGAAGGGAAAGCGAGAAAGATGGCAGTGATAATGAAAACAGTGGAATTGTAAGTATCTTGTTTTATTACATAGATATTGATGAAATAACAAGATTTCTCCTATTACTAAAAAATCATATCTTCACTGCACGCAGTGAACATACCATTTTTATCTTTCACATGTGAGGATATAGGTGTTGTCATGGTAACCAACAAGATTAGCCAACAAAAAGCGAGCTTTCTCTTCATTGTAAGATACTTTTGTGCTTTAATATAATTATTCTCTACTATATTAACATTTTCATTGCAAAATTTGACATTATCATGATTTGTTTTTCTTAAATTTCATATCTTGTTTCATGTTACACAACATGCGTGTTCTAGCGGTTCGTGACCACTTTTTGCATCATTTTGAAAATGAATAAAACAAGTTGTTTTAAATCTAGACATTTCATCAATATCTATATAATAAACAGAACATTACATGGTCGCTTGGGGATACGAATCTTATCTTCTCGTGCTGAAAGTATCTCTCACTCGTTCACAGATAAAATTCGTATCCCCGCGCGGCCATGTAATATACTCGATATACACTTCTAGCTGCACAGAAAAATTAATAATTCTCTATACGGAGAAAAATAGCCTACAATGAAACAGAGTTAATCTATACACTTGTGGCCCTGTTGAAGTCAAAGGGTAAATTGTACCTCAGTCTAAGTCCTCTTTTCAGTAACATGTTCCAATAAATAATGAAATTTTCCAGTAGTGGACGGCGCAAAATGAGACCATAATTGAGCGACTGGCGAACTGCAAGTTCACGCCGCACGTTTACATGTTTCACTCAAATTTGTTTATGCACCAATAATTGAGAAGTCCAAGGGGGGAGGGGGGGCGTCGGGCAAGGGGTGGGGATTTGGACATTTTCTGAAAAAAATAAGTCAAATTCCCCACCCCCGGGACAAAAAGGATCAAAAGCCCTCACGCTGGGTCGAGTGAAGGTGGCCAAAATAATACCCTTTAGACCTTGCTGCACACAATAGAGGACAATGTATATACCACTCACCTTTCGTGCAGCCACCTCTCACAAATGTGGGAAGTTCATTTGAATGCCTTCCGGGTATTTTCCAAGATGGCGGAGTTATTTTTAGGCAACCTCGTTCCCAGGGCCTTTCCCGCACTACCTGGGGAGGGAAAGGCCTTGGGAACAAGGTTGATTTCCAAGCCTTCTTCATTATCCAAGATGGTGGCCATGTCAAATTCCCTGCCCTGGGGAAATGCGTACGATCAAAATCCCCACCCTGTGGACAGACCTCTTGGGGCTTAACATTGATAGGGGCAATACCTGCCTTACCTTGTCAAAAGCTATTGCTGCACTTTCATTACGAGCAAAGCTATCCATAATTTTTTACTTTTGTCTAACGTTATGTTCTTTGTTTCCTTACAGGTGACCTTTAACACCAGATTTTAAGTCGTCGACGGCGTCATCATGCATATAACCGTATTTTATGTTAATAGATCGTCCCTCTCATCTTTAGTTTATGTTTCACTTTGTAAATAGATTGTCATTTCTTTAATTACAATAATAGTAATGCTAGACATTCACATTAAAAGGAGGCTTTGATCATTCGCAGTATGAGGGGATAAAATAAGTTACTTACTTGTCTGACATCTTACGGTACTAACGGTTAAAAGGGAAAATAGGAAATGGACGGTTCATCTTTATATGCCCACGCTTTGATGATTTCAAGGTGCTGTTTTGCACTGAAATTATCACAAAGTAAGAGCATTTTTCCTTTTTTAACCAATCATATCCTCGCTTTGTGGCATAATCCTTGTCGTAGCCATCGCCTTTGCTTAAACCCCAAACGGGCCTGTGTTATTCTGTTTATTAATAATAAATGTAAATGGAGTTAAATACAAGTCAAGTCGAAACTGGACAGTATAGGGTGGACTGCTTTTCTTAAAGGGCTCGTTAATTTCAAAAAGCAGTGCTCGGGAGTCAACAAAAATTCAATGACAACGCAACGTAACAACAAATCTTCTTGTGCAAAATAGAGTAATTATCAGTGCCTTATGAGTAAACTGATAGCAACTCCTTAGAAGTAAACGGAAATATTCACTGTTGGTAGCTGCGTTTGTTTGAGAAAGTATGGTCTGATTACGCTCCTTTTTGGAATTCAGATTTAAACACAACAACATAGCAAATGGTAATGACATAATTATCACCAATAAAGGTCTTCGCTGGGGAATCTTTGTTTACAGTGTTGCCTCATTAGCACAATATTTTCGTTTTCTTATCAATCAGCAAGCATAACGTACTACTGTGAAAGGGATTGCATAATGAGCCTCAACAGGTTGTAAAATTGGTGAGACACTCCCGTTAAAAAAATACCTTTTCTAACTTCCAATATCCGCCGTATCTACAATTCCAACCTTTCTTACATCCCCCCTCCCTCTCCCCCTTTTAATGTTGACTGTTTAAGTTTTCAGCAATTTTTGTATTGCTAGCAACATTGATAAGGGGGAGAGGGTAGCTGCAATGTGCAGGTGTCTCCACTAATTTTGCAAACTGTTGCCCTGTAGCCCTGATTTCTGAGCAATGATGCTTTGAAAATTCCAGCACTTTTTCCTTTTTTAATCAAATGAATCATATCATCGCGAAGAAAACGTCAACGTCAACGAAAACGTCACTCCAAAATATAATTTAATGCTATGGCAACTATTTCACCATTACTCTGTCCTGTTCACCTTAAACAATATAAGCGACCTATCCTGTAAGGACGCTGCTTTTTAGGAATGTTAAAAGCGGGGCCTTTAAGGAATGTTAAAAGCGTGGCCTTCAAGGAATGTTAAAGGCGTGGCCTTTAAGGAATGTTAAAAGCGGGGCCTTTAAGGAATGTAGAAAGCATGGCCTTAAAGGAATGTTA
>NC_090883.1:4547706-4557706 GCF_036669925.1 Montipora capricornis
CAGGAGATGGGAAAGAGTCTTATTGTAGGTTTCAGCAAGATTGTCAAGATCGGAGGCACTAAGGATATCCACATTAGAGTTGCGGGAAATATTTTTGCATAATGACGATTCAGCCAGCTCATTCACAAGTGCAGAGACATCAACCGATTTGATTTTTCTATAGTTAACTTTTTTGTGTGAAAGTCGAGGCTTATAAGATACTAATTTACAGAGAACGGAGGCGTGGTCAGAAAAGTAACGATCAACATGAGGTTTTTCCCGTATGATGTTGTCAGCTATACGCGTGATAACAAGGTCAAGAGTATGTCCGTGAATGTGGGTAGGATCATTGACATGCTGTTGTAGACCCAGCGATTCCAGAACATCCAAAAAAATGAGTGCATCAGAATTCACCTTATCATCAACGTAAATATTTAAGTCACCTACAATTACAAGTCGCTCCTTTGTTAGTAAGGTGGATTCCATATACCTCGCAAATTCTGCGCAAGAACTCTTACAAGTTGCCACTTAGTCCTAGGAAATGGAAATGATTATCCTGAGGTTCATTACAGTCCAGCAACAGATTTGACAAGAGTATATAGAGATGTACTTAAATACGGTCATAAAAACAATGAATACAGCGAAGCCACACTGTTGAACAGAAACAATTTTGGCACAATATTTCCATTTTTGTATTTTGATCTAACCAAACAGAAACTAGATATACGAGACGGTACAACAAAACTGACTTTCAAGTATGAATTATCCGCTGGAACTAATGCAAACTACAGTGTATATGCCCTTGTTTTGAATGAAGAGGATATCGAAGTAATCAACAAAAACGGTAAATTGATGTTTCGTTAAGAGATGACGAATTACTGAATGACTGATTTTCAAACATATTCATTTCATAAAGATAGAATATTATGTAACATATATTATATTCAATTAATGACAACGAAATATCATTCTCATGGTGTAAAATTAAGTGAAGAACAATTGAAAAAGCGTGCAAAAGCGTATTCAACTAAATCGCCAATAACTCTACGATTATCAAGAGACGAACTCAGTGGTTCAGATGAATTAATGCTTACAAAAACACAACTGAAAAAAATACAAAAAGCAATGAAAAATGGCGTCGGAGTAGACATCAAGATAAGCAAAGCTCAAATACAAAATGCTGTAAGACACGGTGGTTCTCTTTGGAGTACTCTTGCTGGTTTGTCTTCAAAAGTGCTGCCAATGGTAATGCCATTAGCCAAAAAGGTTGCTAGTCCTCTTTTTTCTGGTGCTGTTTCAGGATTAGCTAGCCTGGGTATTGACAAATTATTTGGAGGTGCAGTCATGATACCTGGTTCAAAGGTCAATCAACTGATTCCATACAAAGATCATTTAACCACCACTCAAAAGAAAAACATAATGCAAGCGCTCCAAACAGGTTCCGGAATGCATTTCAAACCTACTCAAAAACAGATCGGAAGCGGTATTTGGAGTATCCTTGCATCTATCGGAATACCTATGTTGCTAAATGCTTTAACTGGTAAAGGACTTCAGGTCGATCATTTCAACGTGCCAGGAACTTCTGCTTATGTTCCAGGAAGAAGAGGGGGCAAAGGCTTACAAGTCGATCCACCACCTCCTTTTTATGGAACTTGGGAAAATCCAATTGGTATGGGGCTGCAGCCAAAAAAACAGACCTCGAACAAAAAAAAAAAGGTTCAGGATTGCTTCTCGGGAAGAACAGCCCGTTCAATTCAATACTGATTCTAGGAGCTCTGCTCTAATGAAATTCATAGACAAACCGCTCAGCAATTTCGATTTGATCAATTGGGTGAAGCAATTGGGGACAAAACATTTCAGGGGTGTTTTCAGCAGAGACATTACCTGATGAAATAAATCACAAAGAAGTAGGAATTGTCAATCTTGACACACATATAGGTACTGGAACTCATTGGGTTTGTTATCGCAATGTTGACAATCATTTACGTGAATATTTTGACAGTTTTGGTTTAATAAAGCCTGATGAAATACAATCATATCTGCGAACCAGTGGTGAAAAATTGATTTATTCTTCTGATGAAATACAAGAGAGGGATTCTGTTTTATGCGGTTACTGGTGTCTATACTCTCTATTGGAAAGACAAAGAGGCAGATCAATCCTTGAGATGTCATACATAATTCCAAGTTCAGTGCAACAGACAAATCAGTGAACCATGCATTCATAATCAATTATTTCAAAAATATCTAATATAAATATATATGAAATCATATTTTGTGAAACAAAAGAAAGTAACTGAATGTGTTGAACCTTCAGGTTACAAAACAACCAAAAATGGCAGACTGATGTTCTTTTGCACTTGTGCTGAATGCGGCATTAAAAGGACCAAATTCGTTAAAAAACAGGGAAACTAAACAGCCTGTCAGAGATGGCAGGCAAAGGGATCATGTGAGATTTAGGTACTACAGCAGCAGAATTATTTTTAACTAAAGGAGTACCTTATCTTGGCAAAAAAGCAGTTGAAATGGGTAGATATTACACATCAGAAATGCTACGAGATCCAAAGTTACAGAAGAAAGCCATTGATTATGCTTTGGATAAACTTAATCCGGCAATTCAAAATGTTGGATCACAAGCTTTAAATCAATTGTCGACGAAAATAAGACGGAATAAAAAATACACAACAAACAGAAAAGATCTTGATGGCGGTTCTTTCGATATTCACAAAGCTATTGGTAAATTACCAAAACCAAAAAGCGGATGCACCCTACCCGGTCATCATTACACAGGACCTTATAATGATTTGGAAAATCAACTGAAGTATGACCCAAAAACTGGTGAAATACTAGAAATATGTGATATGCCAACTGGAAGAACTGATGCAATAGCAATGCAACACGATGTTGATTATTCCGTCTGCAAGGATGATAGGAAATGCAAAAATAAAGCAGATAGGAAAATGGTTCAAGCTTTAGACAACGTACCGTATAATAAAAGACAATGGGGACATTGGTTGGCAAGGAATGTTATCAATACAAAGCAGAAACTAGGTCTAGGAGTTTCAAAAAACGGAAAAAGCCGTCGAGTGAAGAAAACTGGCAAGAAAAATTAGCAGATGAGTTACATAAACCCATAACACGTAATTTCACTCGGCGGCGTGTAATCACAAATCATATTGATGAAATATGGGCAAGTGATCTTGTTGAAATGCAAAAATTTAGCAAATGGAATAAGGGTTACCGATATCTTCTAATGGTCATTGATATTTTCAGTAAATACGGTTGGATTGTACCATTGAAGGATAAAAAGGGTGAAAGTGTTACAAAGGCATTCAGTGAAATATTCAAGGAAGACTGAAAACCACAATATTTATGGGTTGATAAGGGAAAGGAGTTCTATAACAAACACTTAAAAGACTTGCTTGACAAAAATGGGATACATATGTACTCCACTGAAAACGAGGAGAAATCCTCGGTGGTTGAAAGGTGGAATAGAACAATTAAATCCAAATGTGGAAACAGTTCACTGTTCAAGGTAATACAATGTATCTCGATATACTACCCAAACTAGTGAAAAAGTACAACAACACAAAACATTCAAGCATAAAGATGACACCTACTGAAGCCAGTAAAAAGATAAATGAAGAAACCGTTTACTTTAATCTATATGGTAATATGGAGCCATTATCAGCCAAAGCAAAATTTCAAACAGGTGACAAGGTCCAAATATCTAAGTATAAACGGAATGTGTTTGACAAGGGTTACACACCAAATTGGACTGAAGAAGTGTTTACAATTGATAAAATCCAATAACATACAAACTAAAAGATCTCAGAGGCGAAGATATTCAAGGAAGTTTTTATCAACCTGAATTATTAAAAGCAATACAGGATGTTTTTCGTATTGATAAAGTCATTCGGAGGGACTATAAGAAGAAGCAAGCTCTGGTAAAATGGAAGGGATACAGTGATGATTTCAATAGCTGGATACCATTGAAAGATATTGAAAACATACAAAACATTTTAACTGAAGTTATGTAACATATAGTAATAGTACCTATGGTTTAATACTGTGTTCGCTACTTGTAGCCAAAAATATCAATTGTTTCTGGCTATATTTTAAACGCACGTGTAAAATTGATTTAAAAATAAAATATATAGGTATATTATTACACCGATATAAAATGGAACTTCAAAAGACGAATTATAAAAATGACACACTAAAAGTCGAAATCAATTGTTATATTGATAAGAAAAATGAAATATGGTTTCGCGGAAAAGAAATAGCTTTGACACTGGAATACAAAAACACATGCAAAGCAATCATAGATCATGTTCATAAAGATGACAAAAAATTTATGGTCTGCAAAATAAAGCCAAAAGCAAGGGGTAACAAAACGTTACCCCTTGATGAGAGCCCTGAAACTGAGGGTAACAAAACGTTACCCCTTGCTGAGGACCTTGAAAAAGCCATTGAATGTTTATTCATAAATGAATCTGGTTTTTATTCCCTAATTCTTTCTTCCAAACAACCTAAAGCAAGAGAATTCAAACATTGGGTTACAACTAAAGTTTTACCATCAATCAGAAAAAAAGGAAATTATTGATTGAAAGTGAATATGACTTGCATTGTAAAGTGGTGTCATTTATAACAGACAAATATTGTGAAGCTCTTATGATCGCTGGTCTAGGTGAAAATCAAAGGAGTCAGAATACAAGATTGTCATCGTGGAGAAAAGGATATATGCCGGGACAGTGCGATCTTATGATTATGAATCCAACAAGCAAATACAATTCTTTGTGCATTGAATTCAAAAGCCCTACAGGTTCATACAATGTGTCTGAGCAACAACTTCATATGAAAAAAATTAATGCAAATATATAATGAGCAATTCTTATGATGATTTTGATATTTGAAATCGTCAAACATATGGAAGAAAGCAATAGGTATATAAAACGCAGATAAAAAACCATTTAAAAAATATATAAATGTATATTATATGAACAAGTTTCCGAAAAAAATTCAATCTCAATCTCAATCTGAATCGGAAGAATCTGAAGAACATTCCCAAGTATCTTCCTCCAAGGTTGTACACTGAAGACTGATTACATGCTTCACAAACCATGGTACTGTTATATATGCAACACTGGAATAAATTACAGTCTTGCTGGCAAACATTGCCATTTGAGAACCAAAAAACATTACAAAAATGCATTGAAACACAATGAAGAGAATTAATCCATGTTTTCGAAAAGACAATTCCAAGTGTTCATGTTTGGACGCTTTAAATTTGAGACTATTTAAACGTACATCTATAGGTACTTAAAGAAATAAGATCTATAGTTATAGTATAATAAGAATGAAAAATAATATCTCACATTACAATATGAATAAGAAAGATCTGAAAAAACTAATCAAATTGCTGTTGAAGCAAGAAAAGAAAAAACCAGTACCAACACCACGCAAGAGCGTCAAACAAATGGTGCGTGATTATGAAGAAAACATAATTCTTCCACCAATAGAGTTTAGGGATAAACCAGTACCAGCACCAAGAACCAAAATAGAGCAAACAGAAAAAGCTCTGAAAGGGTTCACAAAGTCTTATGAGATAAACATCAAAAATAAAAAAGACCCACTTGTGCAACTGCAAAACACAAGAAAGGCTGTTGCTAAACATATTGAAAACATAATTATTAATATCAATGAAAGGACTAAAATTTGTTGAAACGCTTAAGGTAATATTTACAAAAATGTCAAATGGAGAAATAGTGTATAAGACCGCATATTTCATCAGTCCAGCTCAAACTATCATAAATAACACAGAAATAGACAAATCTCTTGAAGTATCAAAACAAGGCATACTAAATAAGATTGCAGTTTGGATTTCAGAGGGATCTGGTTGGACTGTTGAATCAGTTGAAAACCATTATCTCAATATCGTAAAATATGAACCAATCAAAGGATCATCATACATTAAACTACCACATGAACTCAGAAACAGTTCTCAAAGTTTAATAAACATAAAAAACAGTGACAATGAATGTTTTAGATGGTGCCATATTCGACATCTTAATCCTCAAGACAAAAATCCTCAAAGAATAAAAAAATCAGATAAAGCATTCATCGAAAATTTAAATTATTCAGGAATTGAATTTCCAGTGACTACCAAACAGTACAACGAAATAGAAAAACATAATGAGATCAACATCAATGTGTTTGGTTATGAAGAAAAACAAAAATATCCCATTTATGTATCAAAAGAAAAGTATGAAGATTGTATGAATCTGCTTCTCATAACAGAAAATGAAAACAAGCACTATGTATTAATCAAAGATTTCAACAAGTTTATGTACAATCAAACAAAGCACAAAGAGAGGAAACATTTTTGCATGCATTGTCTTCAGTGTTTCAGTTCTGAAAGAGTATTAACTGATCATAAAGAAAACTGTATCCAAGTGAATGGCACACAAGCGATCAAAATGCCAACAAAAGACGACAACATACTAAAATTCAATAATTTCCATAAACAACTACCAGTTCCATTTGTAATATATGGATACATGGATGTCAACCCAACAATGATAAATCATTTACTGAAGCTTATCAGAAGCATACAGACTGTGGTTATGGATACAAGGTTGTTTGTTGTTATGATGATAAATACACGAAACCAGTACAAATTTACAGAGGTGAAAAAGCCGTCCACAAATTTATGGAAGCTATGCTAGAGGAAGTTAAATATTGTAAGAAGGTTATGAAAAAAGAATTCAACAAACCATTAAGAATGACGAAAGATAATGAAAAAGAATTTCAAAAAGCTGATAAATGCCACATATGTGAGAAAGAATACAATAAAACTGATGTAAGAGTAAGAGATCACTGCCATGTGACTGGTCAGTACAGAGGATCCGCACATCAAGATTGTAACCTAAATTTCAGATTGACTGAGAAAATACCAGTTATATTTCACAATCTCCGTGGGTATGACAGTCATTTTATAATGCAAGAGATTGGTGAAATAGTCAAAGAGCATAAATATACAAATAAGAAAGGTGAAAAGTGTCAAATGAATATCAATGCCATACCAAACAACATGGAAAAGTATATGGCTTTCATGCTTGGTAATCATCTGACCTTTATTGATAGTTTTCAATTTATGAGCTCAAGTCTTGATAAACTAGTGAGCAACCTACCAAAAGAAGCATTAATGTATACTTCTCAAAAATTCAAAGGTAAAGAGCTTGATTTAATGTCTCAAAAGGAGTATATCCATACGACTTCATTGATAGCTTTGATAAATTCAATGAAAAGCTACCACCAAAAGAAGAATTTTACAGTATATTAAATTATGAGGATATAACAGATGATCAATACAAACATGCTCAAAATGTATGGAACACTTTTGATCTGAAAAATATGGGTGAGTACCATGACTTATATCTTAAATCCGACATACTTCTGTTAGCAGATGTCTTTGAAAACTTTCGAAAGACCTGTCTGCAATACTACAAACTATACCCCTGTCATTATTTCACGTCTCCAGGGCTTTCATGGGATGCTATGTTAAAGATGACTGACATTAAATTAGAGCTTATGACTAATATTGACATGTTTCAGTTCATTGAAAAAGGCATGCGTGGAGGTATTAGTTACATAGCCAACCGATACGGAAAGTCGAATAATAAATACATGAAAACATATGATGAAAAGGCGCCCTCAAAATATACCATGTATCTAGATGCTAACAATCTCTATGGTTGGGCAATGAGTCAATATTTACCAACTGGCGGTTTCAAATGGATGACTAAAAACCATATTGATAAGATAGACTTAGCCAAGTACACAGAAGATAGCAATAAAGGTTTAATACTAGAAGTCGACCTAGCATATCCAGAAGAACTACATGATTTGCATAATGACTACCCTCTGGGACCTGAAAAAATAAAAGTCAACAAAGATATGCTTTCTAATTATTGTCAAGAAATAGCCGATAAATTTAATGTATCAACTGGTTTAGTTCATAAATTAATACCAACATTAAGCAATAAAGAAAAGTACGTTCTTCATTACAGAAACCTACAATTGTACACTGATCTTGGTTTGAAAATAACTAAAGTCCATCGAGTACTAGAGTTCAATCAGTCCGCATGGTTGAAGCAATATATTGACTTTAATACTGAGAAAAGAACTAATGCTAAAAATGCTTTGGAGAAAGATTTCTTCAAACTAATGAACAACAGCGTCTTTGGTAAAACAATGGAAAACATTAGAAAAAGAGTAGATGTCAGATTAGTGACTGATGAAAACAAACTATTAAAAATGGCTGCTAAACCAACATATGTTAGCAGCAAGATCTTTAATGAAAATTTAGTAGCTGTTCATAAGATCAAAGAAACACTAACCTTAAACAGACCGGCATATGTGGGTATGTGTATCTTAGAACTAAGCAAGAAGTTAATGTATGATTTTCATTATAATTATATCAAACAAAAATACGACAGTAAAGCAAAATTATTATTCACAGACACAGACAGCTTAACTTATGAAATTGAAACTAATGATGCGTATCAAGACTTTTGGAATAATAAAGACAAATTCGATAACAATGATTATTCGCAAGATTCACAATATTTCGACAAGACAAATAAAAAAGTAATCGGTAAATTCAAAGATGAGGCAGTAGGTATACCGGATAACCGAATTCGTTGGATTAAGATCCAAAATGTATTCATACATGAAAGACAATGACAAAGGCGGAAAAACTGCAAAGGGAATCAAGAAGAATATCATCAAAAATAACATCACTCATGAAAATTATAAAAACGTACTGTTTAATAACGAACAAATGTATCATAACATGAAGACCATTAGAAGCAACTTACATCAACTTGGAAGCTATGAGTTGAATAAAGTGTCATTATCTTGCTTCGATGACAAGCGGTACATTCACAATAATGGTGTGACAAGTTATGCATACGGTCACTATAAAATCTAAAAGGTTGGCTGCTGACGTCACGGCACAGCAGTGCCGGTCTACATACAAGTACCGCAAGCATGAAATTGTAGAATGGCTGCTGACGTCACGGCACAGCAGTGCCGCTCTACATACAAGCACCGCAAGCACAATCTAGTTCATGCTTCCAAGGCATTGCTACAGCTGGGTGACTTTCAAAATATTCAACAACAGACAACCCATTCTTATCAAACCATATAAATGGCAACTTACAACGTAATACTTTTTTATATGGTGAAAAAAGTTTGTAAAATTTCCGCAGTTGTCGCGCCCGTCTTGGTTTTACTTTAAATCGTTGGTTAATCCAGCCATCAAAATTTCCAGAAATAAGACCACATCTCTTGTCGTTTTGAAACTTATCAAATGCTTTACTCAGCCATGCACCATATACAAAAGCATTTTGAATGACATAGTTCTCAATGGTCTTAAAACAGTTCTCACACTGCTTAATACAAGTTTCATATTCGGCTAAACTCACATCACCCTCAGGTAGTATATTTGGGATGTCGAAAAGAACACGCTCTCCTCTAATAAAATTGTCTTCCATTTCCTTGATAAGCATCATACCATCACATTCAATCGAATACTTTGATTGCTTCTTTCGCTTTTTTTCTGGAGGTTCTTCAACAAATAGTTGCGGATTATTAGGTGAACCTATTGAATCAGGCCAATCTTTAAGTGCAGCTTTAGCCTCATCGGCTTTTCCATCATTAATAAGTTCCACAGCATAGTCTCGTTGTAGACAGCAATTCGAATATAACTTCATCCAGTAATCAGCAAACAATTGCACTTTCTCATTCATAAAGGCTACGTTTTGGCGATAGAACCCATCTATTACCTCTGCGTCAACATCCCTTTCGTAGCCAGTGTCATAAACATCTCCTAAATCCATTTCATCCATCAAATCAGTTAAACCAGTTTCACTCTCAGCCATTTTTAAGGTAAGACTGAACTACAAAGCAAAAACACAGGTCATACGACCGTCTCGTGATTACTAATGTTCCTGGGGGA
>NC_090883.1:4582706-4585206 GCF_036669925.1 Montipora capricornis
AAACCTATGTTAAAAATGAAAAAGTTTCATGGTGACTTCTTGTCTGCAAGTGTAAACCCCTTGCTAGCATCGGTGCACAGTATGATCTCATCATGGTATTACTCATAAGACATGTAGAAGTCATTTAATGCCCAATTATGTATAGAGAACATTACCCTACTCACCAGATTCAGCATCATGAAGGGCAGATACAAAGTGGCGGACGTCAACTCCTGGGATTTCCCCTGAACACAGACATTCAGTGATGCGCTTCAGAACATGATTGTGGTCTTCTCTCTCGTGTATAAATTCACCAGTGACTTAACATTGCTCAGGCTGATAAAGGTGTTTGCTGAAATCAACACCCAGCTCTTGCTTCATTTTCTTCAATTTGTACCGGAACAAGTATGTTGCCATCAGAGACTCAAGACAATCCTTGGTATCATCTTCTTTCTCTAATTATTACAGAAATGAAACAAAAATAATCAGTCAATTGATGTATTGGTCTGTTAGTTGGTCAGTAAGTTAAGTCTTTATTTAATGAGGGTACCATGGAATAGCATGTAAATACTAATAATCTAGTTAATAAATACATAGTAATTAGACTTATAATAAAAATTATTGCAAATACACAAAGTTATGGAACAATTACAAGCGTGTGACAAACAATTTATAATGTAAAATGATGTTAAAATTGCTGTTCCAAAGGGAGTTTTTTAAATGTTATGAAACTGCAAACACTCTATTAAAGTGAAGCACAACAGAAAAGTAATTACTTTTCAAGTCCCATGGAAAGGGCAGGAAATGAGCAGGAAACAGCTGCTGCTTCATAATGTGGATGGCTTTTTCAAATGGAACTGGATTTCCATCACCAGTCATGAACTCATCCAGCCATATGATGTCTTCTGTAGGCACTGCGCCTGAGCTGAAATAGTAACCATCCCATTGGAACCTGTTTAAAGATAAGAAGTATAGAGGCTAGAAAACTTCTAACAATACCTACACTGAAAAACAGAGATACTTCGCAGTTGAAAATGCCACTGTGGTTTTCCAGAAACTGTGTTGAAACACCTCAAACCCCAGCTTTTAGAACCAGCAATAAATCAATCAAGTATACAAACAAAGAAGTGATCAACTAAAACAACCAGGATAAACTTAATAGACCGAAAGCATAAATGGCGACCCAAAAAATATTCTTTTGTTTATGTGCAACTTAGACTCACTAGCCTCGTTTGCGTGGACAAAATACAAAAGAAATGTTGCTCGAGAGCGAGGTTAGTGAGTCTAATTAGCACATAAACAAAGGAATACATTTTTGGTCGCCATTTATGCATTCGGTCTATAATCATCATCATTATCACCATCATCGTGATAATAAACATGTATTTACCCAGGAAGCTCCAATCACTGAAATGGTTTTCATGGAGGTCCTGCATCCCGATCGAATTGGAACTTGGAAATGTTGACTTTTCTCATAATGTTTGTTATAATGTTCATTACCTTGAACTTTTTTTGGTGTCAAATACCTACGTATGGTATTCACATTAGTGCCTTTGCCTTAGCATCCATCATGACCTGGATAATGGAAATGGGCCTTTCTGCTCCCATAGTGTGGAGAGAATTGAACTCTCCATCTGTGACTGTGCCTAAAAAGGCAATGAAATGATTTCCTTACTCATGCAAACTGTGCCCAAGTAAAAAAACAAAGGTAAGTTCCTTTCTGTGTACATACGTTAACCTCCTCTATCCTTACTCATCCTTTGTAGTTCACTCATTATGTACATATTGTAAAAGAAACAGTCACTTAGAAACTGTACACAATATTGCCACAGAGCTCCTTTGATGCCCCGATGATTCAGATTTGCTAATAAGCTTGGCCTGCCTACTGTATGTCCTCTCCATAATATTATTGAGCTCTTACCACAGAGTTGTAATGCGTAATTAAATTTAACAATAATTATTATTCACCGAAGTGGAGGTAAATAACCACCATTTTCACTGACTCTGACGTGAATAATTGTTTTAGTATACAACACACCAGTTTAATACTCAACCAATTGAAAATTTGTTTTATTTCCCACAATAGGGCAAGAAATGCGAAATGGGAAGCCATTTTGTTTTTCTGTGTTTTCTCAGAGGTGAACAGCATTGTACTTGCTATTCAAACCCGATCTAACAAATCAGAATGCACAGAAAGCACTATTCACTTGTGTGGCATATACTAATCTTGGATAAGCTGGGCTAAACTCACCAACCACGACCATTCCCAGATTCACCATGACACCCCTAAGTTCTTTGCAGAGTTCCCGAACTTTATGGTCAGTCACACTGTGGTAGGGGAGGAATCGTTCTGGGATTGCATAGGGTTTCATGTTACGTCTCTCATCTGCAATCATGAATACCATGAGATGAGAGGCAGCTTCCCTCTTCTTAGAGCAAAGGTCCTGAGCATAGCACAGAAGCCTTTGGCGTAGATTGGTGAGATCACTGGCAGTATTTCCAGATGTCTGATTTGCAATTA
>NC_090883.1:4590206-4597706 GCF_036669925.1 Montipora capricornis
TGGTAACTGGGGTTGCTGGTGGCGGCAAAACACTTTATAACTCCTCTAAACTCTGTTTTCCAACCGTTTTGTAATCCTGGTGCGACCACGATCACTTTGGTTGATACTGTAACTACTGACAGCAATGAGGTGATTCTCTCAAATGACATTCGTTGGTCTCCCTAAATTAACGCACGGCACGATTTTTCACTTCTTTTGGAAGGTCACAAAGTTCATTTACCTACACTCAAATAACATTCTGCACGGGATATTGGCTTTTAACCCGATTCTCCAGAGTTCACCTTTGTTAGATGCGCATTCGCTGGTCGAAAGTGTATTTCCCCATCCTCCTGTTTTATTCGGCCTTGATCTTCTCACAAAGTTAATTAGCGTGCATCTGTAATTCAACGAGTCACCATTTTTAAGAAAGCTTTTTTGGTGAGAAATATGCACAATTGAACCACGACGATAAAACAGTCAGAAAGGGCAGTGAACACAGAAGGTGAATCGATTGTTTTGGACACTACAGTAGAGAAAATAGCCTTTTTTGAGGCAAATGTGCATGGTGACGTTGTCAATGCACTGAGAAAAATGATCCTGCTAATTTTAATTAACACAGTGGTTACTCGTGCACACTAACAATGTCGTTGTTTTCTTCTCTTGTTGGTTTTGTCTAGCAAAATTCGACTTGAAAAATTGTTAAGCGATATCAAATTAGCCTACAATGGAGTTGTTATGAAAAAACAGTCGGTAGAAACCATCTAATACAGTAACGTTTTCAAACTGCGTGTCACCATTTTGGTACAAAGTTGCTCACGCAATGAACTAAAGTAAACAAGCTTTTACATCATGTGTCATAAGTTTCTATCCTTGTGCAACATTAGTGTTTTTCATAACTATAACTTGTGTTTCCTGTATTTCCATGTCTCTCACCGACAGAAATTGTCGAAGAGTTATAAAATAAAAACTGTACTAACATAAAAAGTATTCTTTTAAATTTCCCGGGTCTTACGAAGTTTTACCCGCGTAACATTGGGCCAGGTAATACATATATGTGCAAACTAATTTTAAGCCGTAACAATATTTGACAGTTGGTGATACATTGTCATTTTATACGACCTCCTGAAGGAAGCTACATCAAGGTAAAAGGCAATATCCTTCGTCCATATATATTCAGTATGTTGTCATCTCATTTTTAGCGCAAATCTTAATCTGTTTAGCACATCCAACAAGTCAAAAGTCCTTTTTTGTTGATTGTAGGCAGTAATATCCTTTAGAAGTTGGAAAGGACAAACTTTTCCCACAGATACAGCAATTGTAGAAACCCCGCCTCCCTTGCCTTCTATAACATAACTTCCATGGGCGTCCTCTGTTAAACAATGGCTGGATAGGTTTTCTCTTAACTGTTAAATTTTTGTATGTACTTTTCTTTCCAGGAAAATCGTCACTGATTAATCTCCAATTGCTTTTAGGAAAAATGTAGCGCGTTTTAGCTACTTTACGAAGAGAAAACCTTTGAATGCGAGATAAAACAAATACGCTTGTGCCCTTGTCACGCTATCAATGGCAGCAAGAAAAACCATATTTCAGATCATGACTCTCTTCTTAGCTAAATCTAAACAATTTCGCTTATTTTATCATTGTGGATACATAACAAAAGAAATTTGAACACTGTACATCAAACTCAGTTACGAATAAAAACGTTAAACAGCACTATCGTACCGGTTATAAAGGCGACTGTAAAGTTGTGTCCCTTATGACCCTGTCAGCACGTCCTATAAATAGTTTAAATTCCTCACAAATACAGACTGTGACAAAATTCGTTGGAACAGTACACGACTATACAGATCTGAAGTCTCCCCTCACGATGTTGTTGTCTGAGCCCAATTGCCAAAACAACATTGTGGGAGGGCAAGAAATTGTAAAATGTTTCAACCATTTTGTCCAGGACTGTAGGTTGAAAACACGTTAACCTAAATTAAAGGGTAACTCTCGGCTAAAAGACACTTTTTTGGGAAAACATTACAGACTTGTCGCTAATGTTTTTAAAGTAAATAAAACGTGCCCAGAAGCCTTTTTAAACCGTGTGTATCACCGAATGTTCAGGATCCCATCACAAAAACTTCAATTTGCGTCACGTGATGCGATACGACACAGGTGTGGAACTTCAGGAAAACATGTCTGACTCTAGTAAGCTGAGCTCGGACTCTGCTAGCCATTCTTCCGATTCAAAGGAGCTATAGGTGGCGCTAGCATCGGCGATATAGTACAACCCTTTTCAGAAATTCAACTGTAGCGTTTCGGGCCTCCAGCACGATCTAGAGTATCGCTGCAAAGAGTGCAAAATTCAGAACCTCCTCAGCGACGCTGTGAGCTCGACAGCAAAGAATGGTGAGTGTGGAGGCCTGTTTGTGCAGTTTCTTTTCTCTAGTACACTCTCTTGCTGATTATTTTGTGTATCTACTTTGAGATTTTTGATAACGACAGAAAGTTCATTAAATATGCTTTTTTTGATGGATACCTGTTGCAGTGTTCATAATAATTTTTTATGCCGTGTCTGCATGTCCAGCAACGGATAGAATTACTCCATGATCGACACTCTATACAAACCTCCTCAACATGCTTCTTCTTTCTCATGAGCCCAATCTAGGTTCAAGATTCCTGAGAGTGTGCATGATGCCACCGAAAGTTGTCATGAGATCCAAAACACTGTATAAATTTTTCCGTATCTGACTGAAAAATAAACAAGCTGAACAGCGTCTCCAAGCGCCAACGATCTCAGAAAGGTCAAGAGATTTACTTGAAAGTGGAAAAATGTAGACTACTGGACGTGGAGTACTTTGAAAACCTTGTAAGGCCGCCGGACATGTATCTGCTTTGCTGTTCATTTAAAGTACTTAGTCAACTTGAAGGATCCTCTTACGTGTCAATTTCGTTTTTTTCTTTGCAAATAGGTTTTCAAGGGTAGAAATTGGCCCGAGTAGACAAAATTATTTATATCTTCGGAACTGAGTTCAGTTGGTATTTCTTGTCACGAGCTTGGAGACTATTTGAGTTTAAAGAGAAACGAAAAAAAATTTATACGAATTTCTTTACCTCTGCTTCTCTAACCTTTTTAGCTTCTTTAGAGTCTAGGAGAAATGCACTTTAACTGTCTTAATTGGAATTATTGGTAATGCTTGTGTCTAAAACATTATTGTGGTTTGACTCGAAAGGTGTCGTTGTGGCAACTGTCAGAAGATGTTTAGAGAGGAGGAGAACCTCTATTGCCAAGAAATAGAAGGGATAAAATGCAAAAATTTAGAGGCTGTGGAAGTGGAGCAACTTGATCATCCCCCTAACTGTATAGTGGATCATCCCAGTTTCTGGCAGTCTGTTTGAATGTTTGGGTGCTACAAACTGCTTGGTTGCAGTATAAACAGCAATACGACAGCGACGTCTGTGAGGGACCTGAATTAAAAAAGAATAGACATGTTGGATACAGACAGTTAGCAAGGTGGTGCTGGGGGACTTTAGGGAAAGAAATAAGGGTGCCATTGCCCTCATGTGCTGTAAACTGTATTCGAGCTCATTTTCAGGAACCAGGTGTGTTTGTAGAAGACTTGACATTCACTGGATTCCTTTATGAGGATGAGTAACCAGCACTATAACATTGTATTCTTTGCCTCATTATTAGTGTTTTGTTTGTTTTTTATTATTAAAAGAGATCTTGGTTTGTAGGTATGAAAAGTGAAATTAATGTAACTGTTTTGAAGTCATATCAACATAAAATATATTTAGGAATACTGTTTATTTGTTAATCTGTTTCATACTTATTGTTCCACTTTAAGCTTCATACACTTATTAGGCAGTTGCCTGATGATTGCTTTTCAAGAAGCGTGAGACACTTATGTAGTAAATAAGTAATTATTTCTGAATTCATCCCTCTCCTCATGAAAGTTATGCACTAATATATACAATAGATATGAAACTATGTGGGGAATTTGATTATTCTTTATCACATATTAAGTACATGTAATACTAATCTAGTGTACAAGATTAGAGCGGCCACAGTGGCTGACAAGACTCTCTATAATTTCCTCTCTGTCTGGTCTCTGGGGTGGTGGAACATTGACCTGTAAATTTGCTTTATATTGTTTCAATGCTCTTGGGTTGTTCTCATAGCTATCAAATAATTCAGCAATTGCATCGAAGCAGTAACCTATTGATAGAATTGTACAAGTTCAAACGTTTACTTTATCCCATAATCATGCAAAGACAGGGTTCATAGGCGTTTTGAAAATCTGTTCTCTTCATTCCTGGTCCTTGAAAGTCCTTGAATTTCTTCTGACCCGCATTTGTAATCTGTGAAAACTTCAGTAAAAATGATCAGCCACTCAAGTCATGTCATACAAACGTGAGGAGCTGGGTGGTCGAGAATGGTTACCAGTGCCTTTGCATTATTTTCATGCATGTACATGTATGTTTCCATGGGTAAATTCTTCGAGGTAAATAAAAAAGAGGTCCTTAAATTATTGGTCTGAAGAGTGTATGAATCCCGCAAAGAGAAACTTAATCACTTAAATCACAATCTTTCATTCCCTTAACCAAGATCATTTCCTTTCTCTTTTATGAGAGGTATTATGAGGGATGTAGCAGCAGTGATATAAACCAAATTGCCAAGTTGCAGGGTTTGTGAAATTGTTACAATAAGTCGTGTTACACTGGCAGACTGTTAAATAAGCAGCCATTGTACAACATACCATAGGTGGGCTTGGTTTTTATTTCTCGTACTGTGGGCTGACCTTTACTGCCTGCATCCTATCTGCATTTTAGTTGTAATGCAGTGCAGAAAGACACAATCTGGAAAATTAAGAACATAATACTAATTATTATTGATTTCTCATAACATGATCTCAAGAAGTAGACAGTTGTAAGTTACAAATTCACTGCACCTCGCATACATTCCCCAGTAAGAGTAAGCTGTGTGTTTTGGAACAAACTGAATATCTAAGCTGTGCTTGGCTTCAAGGGTTGATGTCTGATACTTGGGGGATAGTTGAGCTATGTCCTTCAACAATTGTGGCCTCAACAGCATCTCCTCAAGTTTGACTGCAGGAGTGGAACCTAACGGGAAAAAATATAAATGCCTACAATCTGTTGAAAGTAGATATAAATACGCAGAACAACCTTGCTGCAACACTTTACAACACACTCGCATAGCAAAGCTACACTTCCTGAACCCCTCACCGGCCTTTTGTAGCAAATATTTATGTTTTCCACACCGTATAACAGCAACAACTTGCTCACCAGTTTCAAGCCAAAGACGATCTTTCGTGTCTCCTTGTAGTTCGCCGTGCCCACATTCAGGATATAACTGGTTGTTGTTATTTTCATGAGTGTTTTGAATGTGGAAAGGTAGAATCTTCCATTTTTCTTGTATCATGTGCCCATTACCATCACGAGTCGATGCAGCACACCAGTACATGTGATTTGAAATGGATTGCCGCCATTCACCCACATCTTCACATTCCTTTTTCTTGGCAAGCTTATCAATTTTTTTACATAATCCTAGAACGTGAAAACCCAGATAATCATCATTATCTGAATCTTTCAAATCCATATTCAAGGATTTTGTTACATTAGTCTGATAACTTAGATTTATCTAGTGTTTATTTTTTGCATGTACGATAAAAAAAGAACGCCATCTTTACCCTTCGAAACATGCCATATATTGCAGTAGTGTGCTGTGTCTGGTAATTGTCTCTTAATCCAGGCAGTGTTTTGCTTGTGTCTATCTGTAATTAACTGAGCTATTTTGAGTCTGGCATCAGAAATCACGTTCACTGCTCTCACCAATCCCTCATGTTCCATCCATGCCTATTTTGCACCTCGTTACTCTAAAAATTATTGCAAAACGACAACACATCAGATGTGAGTAGTGAAATCTCAAAAAATCCATTTTTGCAACTTTCTTGTTGAACGAGCGTGGACAAGTTGGAAGTCTCCAACTTTATTGATCTCTTGTTCAATCAAAGTAAACGATCCAAATTTCGCACAGTAATCGGGTGAGTCACATCGTCCATCCCTGGCAAGTATTAGGTTGTTATCGCTTGCCCGCAGAGTGTTGAAGAGTTGGTGCTCGTTTGCCTTCCAATGTTGGATGATAACTGGACTAACGTACGATGATACATGACGGTAAAAAGTGCTCTCTGAGATGCATGCCACATTTATCAGTTTCAACATTCTAAGCGACTTTGATGCACAGGTATGGGGCGCCGTTTGTAAAAAGAATGATTTAGCTTAATTTTGTCATTTTTTTCGTTATTTATTAAATAGAGTTTTCTGATATGATATCATACGTCAATGATTTGATATAACAAATGTTGATTTAAAATCATGCATCTATGATTTGATATAATAGATTATTATTTAAAATCTTGCATTTATGATTTGATATAATAAATTCTGATTTCAAATCATACCTTTATGATTTGATATAATAAATATTGATTTCAAATCATAAGTTTATGATTTGATATAATAAATCCTGATTTCAAAAAAAGTATATGATTTCATATAATAAAAATCATGATTTAATTTAATAAGTAATAAGTAACCGCGTGACTTGGCACGTGGGTTACTAGCACAGGAATAATTGCAAAGATGGTGACACAACCAGATCAGCTACCGAGGTCAATTGCTTCTGCGGTCTCTAGAGCCGTAGAAACGGCGGTTGACCAAGCTTTGGCATCCCTCCCGAGCCTTCCTGGCAATTCAGGTTTTGCTCCTGCGACACAAGAGGTATGTAACATTGGTGTATCACTCCTAAAGCATCCCAGTCTCTGGCGGGGTGATGACCTGTGTGTCGATGTGATGAACAAAAAAATCATTATTGATGTCTTCCAAGCGCTTCATCTATTTCTTACATGTTGCACTGCATCATTAGTTAAGGGGGTTGCATGTTAATCGGAAAGCCATAACTATATTTACGAGGAAAAGAGGACTTTTGGACCTTTCGCTTGTCTGGCGCATTGCGTGACATGTGTGGCTTAGTTTTAGATGTACAAGTACAAGGAAAGGTTACGTTTATACAAACGTTGGCCGTGTAGCACTTATATTTTAAACAGAGTTAACTGAATACAGTGTAATGGGAAGTGCTAGATTTCAATCCCATATGAACCATGTGAGCGTTAGCCCTACTGATGGAAATGGGCCCACACAGGGACAGAGAAAAACTCTGACCAGGGTGGTCAGAGTTTTTCTCTGTCCTTGTGTGGGCCCATTTCCATCAGTAGGGCTAACGCTCACATGGTTCATATGAGATAGAAATCTAGCACTTCACATTACACTGTATTCAGTTAACTCTGTTTAGTTTTAGATGTGTTTGCTTCCTTTGTTATGTCCTTTTAGTAGCCATACTAAAATAACATACAACTAATGATTGTTTCTATTTCACAAAGTGAGGCGACAAGACAGTTCGTCAGAGAACAAGAGATCGAGACAAACAAAGGGCTATTTACACCTCAACACCAGGAGGAG
>NC_090883.1:4602706-4620206 GCF_036669925.1 Montipora capricornis
AACCAAATAAAAATTATATAAGCTTATTCCACAAACACTAAAAACAACACAGCTTACGGGTCGAAACGTTTCACGCAACTTAATGGTCAGTTTTGTAGGGAGACGCCACGTTGGCGGTGGCCGCTAATCGTCGAAAACATCTGAAGTTCATTTTGTGATGAAAGAGCTTACTTTTCGCTCATGAGGTAAAAGACACTTGTATGAATACATCTCCTAATGTACCTGAAAGCCTCAAACTTCTGAGATTTATGGGGATAGCCATTTTTTCCAACCAAATAGCTTCGTATCAATTGAAGGTATCACGCAAGGTGACAATCCGGAAATTCAAAACGTTGTATTTCGAAACGAAAGACGTCATGGAACAGGAAACTTGGACAAAGATTTATTTCTAGGTCATCCTCAACCTCCTGTTGATAAAAATTCAGAAGACGTCGCGATTTTGATTTTAGAATTTGCTGACAACTTAGTGATCAGTTGTCGATAAAAGGGAAGCGTACTATAAGTGATGAACTGTAAACCTTGCTTGTAACCCTTGTGGATGGTATCCATCAGCTCTGACTGGACACTGAAAATATTGGCTGAACTTGGACTCGATTGTTCACTGTCAGGGGTGAACATCTTGGCTTCTCGATCCATGTTGCAAATCTTACTGAGAAGTTCCGAAATTGTGATTAGACGGTAACTTATATATTAGACTACACAATATTTCTTACCTGGGATTCATCGAAATTAATTTCGACTCTTTGTAAAGAATATGAAATCACTACCATCATTTTCGAACCCAGCAACTTCCATCTACATCTGTTCCACCAAATTAATATCTCGTCCACTCCATGAATGAGCCCAAAAATCGCGCAAAATGTCATAAATTCAACGCAAAAACGTAACAACAATCACATTGATGACGCAATAACATCTCATTCCGAGTTCAAACAGCGGGTGAGGTCTGGCAAAAATCTTTTCATGTCGCTTTCCGCGGGGTAGGGAATTTAAAGAAAATGCAATTTACGACTACGAAGAAGAAAAACAAAAAAAAAAACAAGAACAAAAAGTCAACAAAACAGGATCCTACGTGCCGTCAGCCATCCAAGTAGCAACCCCAGCCAACAGGGCTTAATTTCAGTGTGAAGCACAAGCACGTGGCTAATTGCCATATCTGACTACAATGAATAAAAGACACTCGACTGGTTTTATACCGTTGGGCTGCCTTTTACACAGGCGTCCCATGGAATCAGCATGACTCCAAACAAGATTTCAGTTGTTAATTCGCAGACGCTACTAATCAAGAGATTTTCATAGCAACTGCAGACAGGCTATTGAATTCAAAACAAAGCAAATCCGAAAAAAAAAAAAGGTAACTGCAGCTGACAAAAGCCTCTAGCGCAGGCAAAGTTGAAAAAAGTCTTTCCCCCAAACTCGAGGTAAGGGAAGGTAAAGTCTACTTACAAGCCTAGAAGGCCCATCAGGCCAGCGCTTATCTCCGGTTTCTGTAGCATGAAGCGACTAGGAGTATTTCTACTCCCCCCTGGATGGGATGCCAGTCCATCGCAGGGTTACCCCTGGCATTAATTTGCCGGTACCCATTTATACACCTGGGTGGAGAGAGGCACCGTGAGAGTAAAGTGTCTTGCCCAAGAACACAACACAATGTCCCCGGCCAGGACCCGAACCCGGACCACTCGATCCGGAGTCGAGCGCACTAACCATGAGGCCGCCTCCCTGAATTCGAGGTGAAAGAATCATATTGTGTCGGAGTCGTACACCAAATAGACAAGTAGCCAACAGATGAGTAAGGGAAACGTTTGAGGGTAAAATAATAAATACTATAATGTTTAATTTTCCAATCATTGACTACAAAAGAAGTCATATTATGCTGACTTGTGTAAGGAGCGAAACATGCATTAACGAAAAACTCACAACAATGACTGGCCTTAATTGAACTTAGACGAGAACCGACGATATTTTTACTCTGAGTCACGGACCACCAACGGTGAACAGTAAATTAGAATGAGTTCAGTTTGAATGAGAATGGCCGTCCAGTTAAGGTGTCTCGAAACAGTTTTTTTGGACTCCAATGACCAACCTTGGGAGCGCATAAAAACCAAATTATGTTTGCAGGATTCTAGTGATTTTGGGATGAGATTTTGCTGTGGTGTGACGGAGGCAAACACTTATGCGAAGATCCTGACGGGATTTCCTTCAGGTGAAGTTTTAACAAAAAGACGGTCATTGAATCTTGCCGCAGCGGCCCCATATCCAGGAAACAAGTCCAAGGCTTCGATATTTTTCAGCTTCATGCGTTGTTTATACAGGTTGGTTTTAATTTTATGACTGCACAATTTTGCAATTACAGCATTGGCACCGCCTTTCCGTTTCAGTTTATGTGAGATTTCGATGTCACTTGGAGCTATTTGAACATCGAGTGCAGCTGCTATCTTTATAACGGCTTCTTCGGTTGATTGGTAGGAGTTCTCAGGAATTCCGTGGAATTCTAGGCTGTTTCTGCGCATATATTGTTCTAGAATATCCAGCGCCTCATTTAAACAGTCGACTTCTTCACATTGTTTATCTAAAACTCTTTGTCTCGCTTCAAGTGAGATAGTTGTCGCTTGCAATTTCTTTTCCAAAGCATCATTGGACTTGGCAGTTTTGTCCACCGAGATCTTGAGCTTGCTAAGTTCTTTGTCCTTCGTTCGGATATAACTTTTCAAATCTGCTAATTCCTTCTTTAATTGTTTGTTTTCAAGCGCAATTGATGACGCAGTAATCTGTATGTCGACCAGCATTGATTTGATTTCGTCTAGGCTTGGCTCTTCTTGCTCTGCTTGGTCACTTGCCAGAGATAGATTGTCTTCGTTGCTCACTCCAGCCTCACTGTTCGCCATGTTGCTTCTCTTAGCGGCCGAGATTTCTTCTTCAATTGAACCACGGGCACCTCTTTTATTTTTCCGGCTTGGCGGCATAAAGTTCCTGATTGCTTGATGTTGTCAGTTTCCTCGTAATTGGTAGATAATCATCGAAAGAGGAAGGGTGAAGGCACCGCTTAAAACACACAACTGCTCTGCTTGGGCCCGCGCATGCAAATTGCAGAATACAAAAAGGGCTATATTCATTGTCTTTTAAAGAATATACAGTAGTGTTTTTTAATGCCAAATATTTTCTAGTGTAGTTGCCTGTTTTAAACACCAGGTAAAGGGCCAGACCTTTTCAATCTAAACTGCTAACACTTGTTAGACTGGCTGGCAATCCAGTATATTACGAACAAGAAAGGTTGGCTTTTATAGTTTTTTTGGTCAGTAACTTGTTTTTTGGGTGGAATTGATTTGTACAGCTTTTTTAATGAAGCAGAGTCATCCGTCATTTAAAATAAAGGTAGATTGTATCCTCAAAATGAATAACTTTTGGTTATGGTAATATAAAATATGCTTTATTTCCATTCTCTTCCATTTTTGGGCTTTGTCTAGCTAGGTACTGTAGAGAATAATAATTATTATTAATTACCTCAATCCTCTGACTTCAAACAATCTGTTAATTCTTCAAAGGGTGGAAAAAAAAAGGTTCTTCATGCTAGCTAATGAATACACCATCACATGGTGATTTGTTGTTGTAAATTCTCATTGTTAGATGTGTGTCTCAAAAGAGAGGAAGAAATTTTATGGCCCTCACTCACGTCTGCTGTGAAAAGAGGTGCATGAGACACTTGTCTATTGAGGACTTGAAATATGCAAAGAATAGCAAGCAAACAGGAAAGAAAGCTATTTCCTAGAAATCCTCCGTCAACAAAGCCAACTCAGTGAATCTGGAGAATACGAAACTGTTTTCTTTATACGAGGAAAAGGTGCATGGCTTCAAGCACACAATTTGAGCAAGGAAACTTTTCGTTGCATTATGAAAACGTTTTAAGATGATAGCAAGGAAAGAAAGTCAGAGTGCATTGCTTGGTTGCAGTTCTTTGTTAATTGTATTGGAGACCACAAACCAGGCAAACCTGCCATCATGCTTCAGCAAAAGCGATATCTTAAAAAAATGATGGAAGAAAACAAATCTCTCAACCAACCAACCAACCCACCAACCATATCGCTTTCTCACTTTTTTATTTATTAGACTTCCAACAAGGTTGAGGAAAGGCTAAACAGGTGTGAAAACCACCCATATATAAGCCCTCCCAGATAAAATTAAAAAAAAAAAAAAAAAAGAAGTAAATATAACTAAGGAAAAGAAACATCAAGATATATAGATATAAATAGTACAAAACAAACTAAATTATATCAATAATGAAAATTTAGGTCTAGAGTGCAGCGGCATTTAGTTATCCAGGAACAAGTATTACAACTAGTAAACTGCTCATTAAATAGGGATAGATAATGACTCTTAAGAAGTCGTTTGAAAATAGATAAAGAAGAGCACTGACGTAGCTCAATTGATAAGTTATTCCATAAAGGAACAATACGATTGAAATAAGAATGCACTTGAAAATAATGCTAAGCCACGAAGACCAGCAAGAGCTTATATCATCCATATCCAGAACTTGCTCAAGATTGGCATTTGATAAATCAGTTCTAAGGTTATCAAAGTCAGCTTTGTTGTAATTGTAGTAAACACGAGAAAAGCTATGCTTCCTTGAGCCCTTGATATTGATTTCAAAATAGACTTCCAGGTGATCTGAGTTAATTACTGAGTTGGAGCACACTGGTTTGGTAAAACGCTCTGGAAAATTAGTAGCCACGAGATCGAGGATGTTACAGTCTCTGGGACAAGCACTTTAGCCATGTCATTATTCCTAAGGTACTCCAGTTGTTCAATCAACATTCCAGTGTGCCCTTTTGCAGAATGCATTAACCTGTCTGTATGGAAATTGTACGTCACAATACTTTGATTGTGCTCCTCCTTCACTGGAAGATTACTTTGCATGAAGTCATGTGCTTCTGAAGAAATGTAATAACAGAAAATGTACAAAACAAGTAACGTACTATTAATACGTCAACTGTTTATTTAAGTTATGCTACCTGCAACTATGAATATGACATGGTATTATATATCAAGAAAGTGATACTAACAAGAACGTTTTTCTGACGTAAGCAGATATATGTCTAAGCAGCTGGAATTAATCTTTCACTAAAAGCAATCACAATGTAAACAAAAAGTTCGGGATGCATCCACTATCTTTATTTTCGAGAAGAAAATTCAGCCATTAACTTGATCATTGCCTTGTTTTCCTGCTGCATCATATTTAACATCTGCTGTTGTTGCTGAATTCGTGCTCTCTTTCTTTGCGTTGCTGTTCTTCTTGTCTGACTGCTAGGTCCTGTTGTGCTTTTTCTTGTAGGAATTCAATTGTATCACTTCCATTCACTACCGACTTTCTAGGCGAATTCCCTCAATTTCTTTCTTCCTCCCCGCTTGCTTAGTGAGCTTCAATTTGCTTCTTGTTAGTAGCGATACACGCCACGTCTTTTGAATCAGCTTTTTGCCACTTTTCCCATATCTCTTCCAGCACAATGTTAAGTTTGGTACCCTCGACATCGACACCACTTAATTTTGCTTTAATTATTTCGAGAAGGAGATTAAAGTGCTCTCATGTTGAACGCTCGGATACTCTGAAAGTGAATGTTTGTGGCTTTGTTAAGCCTGTTTGTGATATCTTGCCAGACCTTCCCACACTCCACATTTCTGGGCTTGAAGTGGTAAGGCTCACTAACAAGCACTTTTCTTGCTAGATGCTAGATGAATATTGTGATCTTCAGACCACTCCATATTTCCTAAAATGAAGAACAAAAATATGATTATCACGTTGCACTCAAAGAGGGGTTCAACTGTAAAATAATCATATGATAAGCACTGGTACTGCTAAATGTATGTGTAATGTGTCTAAAAAAGACCAGAGCAAACGAACCAGCAAAGTTTTTCAGGGATGAAGAACAAAATGCCAGTCCATGTCCTGATGACATATGCGAAGACTTGTGCCACTTAATGGCCCGGGACAATTTTCCATCTTGTAGCACGAAAATAAGTAGCCTGCGTCACAGACGTAAACAAACCCCGGTTAGTACCATCTGCAAAGCAGCGCAGAGATCCTTGTTCTGGACCCCCAAGGGACTCAACGAATTACTGGAAGTGCATTTTAAATTTCCCTTCAACCCTATTGGCTACTACAAGGCTACTGACCAGTCTTGTGCGGCTCACGTTATGCGGGTCGATCGATATGGAAAATCTTCCCGCGAAGTACTGTAAATTCATTTAGCATATCAATGGCTAAAACTCTGATGAGTTTCATCTGCGTGCAGGCTAATATAAATGGATGCTAAAACTTGTGTCTTTTGCTTTCAATCACAACGAGAGATACCTTGTACGTGGAGAGGGAAAATTCTTAGTTTATCCCGAGTTAATGCACCTTCCGTTTGATATCAAGATCACCAGCAGTTACATTTGCAAGGACTACGTAAGCAAGTTGAAGAAAAGGAAAAATTTAATCAGCCAGCTGGAAAATCTCGACTGTTCCCTGGAGAAATTGCACCTTGGTAAGCGAGTGGACCCTAAGAGATGTGCTTCTGATGACAACGAGGCCTTTCTTACACCAAAGAAACTTCGGTCAGAGGAAACTGAAGTTGTACAAGTTGTACAAACATCGACTCCTAAGTCAGCTGCTAGCTCGAGTCCGAAAACATGGCCACTATCTCCTGCTGCTACACAATGAGGAACTGAGAGCTTTCAAGGGAAAAACAAAGTAGCAGAAACTGTGGCAAAAAAAATGGATGTGTCTGTGAGAGTCCAATGGCCATCAAAAGAAGCCGAAAGAAAACTTCCCCAAGACCTAGAATCCTTTGGTAAAATGCTCATTTGCGGAACATACAGGCAAATCGCCCACGCCACATGGAAAAATTCTTCTGGCGGAAAAGAAATTACGGAGTTAATGCGAAAGGACATCGAGACAGAGGCTTCTCACCTTTGTTCGAAGAAAGACGCGAGCTGTGTTTGAAAGACAGACAAAGAGAGCATGTTGTCTTTTACTACAGAAAAAGCATCAGAGGAAATCAAGGAGAGAGCGCCTCTGTTTCATTCACTTCTCTCGGCAGCATGTATTAATTCCAAAAGCAGAGCCAAACAAGAATGCAGGACACATTTTGGAGCAGTGGCCATGGCAGCCGCACTTTGTCTACGCAACTGATCTAAATAGATGATTGCTGCACAACTATTGCTGACAATCTTCCTGTACCATTCCAACTGGCCGGTAAGGGTTTTAAATTTAAAAAAAATTAAGCAATTGATTTATGCCCTTCAGTCCACCGTTGCCCAATTGAGTGCCTTGAGAGTAGCAGTTTCTCATACTTTTTTGTACAAGAAGCTGGATGAATATGGCAAAGAGCACACCAAGTCCATCACAGATGCTGTTATCAATAAAAGGTCAGTACATGGCTCAACAACATCAGTCAGTAACAACATTCACGCAGGATGAAGCTTGTACAGTTGACCCACCCCCAAGCAGTACAAACCTCTTTCAGCCAGATGTTGGAAGAAAAATTACATTTGACAACATTGATTATCGTCAAGAGGTACATAAAAATATTGACAAGCACTATGTCTCTGTAATAAGCACTGAAAATCGTGTCCATGGAAACCACCTGAGTGACAACCTCCTGGAGTAGGAATTTTTGGCATGGAAAATGGAAAGTGTTTACCCAGTGTACTGGATAATGCAAAACAGCGTGAAAACTATATCTCAGTGACAGAACGTATTATATCCAACAGTGTACCATGTCTTCATTTTCTGTCTGGTGTTGTCATCACCCACATTCCCAGTGCTCGACACTAACGCTTGTCCACTATCCCAGGACTAGTGAAAATGTGCTCCTAGTAGCCCCTAGACTAGTTAGTTTTGTGGAAAAATTTATGTACTACAACTTTATAACTTGGAAAGTTTTTGTGGGACGCTTTATCAGGAGCTTGTTTGTAGTATTTTTTAGTAATACAAACCACAGGACTTGCAATGAGTCCATATGAAAGGGGTTTGGTACGATCACCTCGCAAAACAGACGCCATTTTGGAGATTTTTCGCACGTCACGTAACTCCAAGAATGAGAAAGATTTCAAGCTTTTTTGATGCCTTACCTTCAAGGAAACGCCCTGCTACGGCCGAGGATCCTAAGGCAGATTTACAGAGTCTGCAAGAGGACCACGTCATGCAGCATGAAGAAAAAAAGAAGTGCGATCAACACTCAAGAAATTTTCAACCGAGCTGGAAGAAAACATATCCATGGCTGCGATTCATTGACGGAAAAATGTACTGTGCAACTTGTGGGGACTCAAACAAAAGCGCTGAGAGATTAGCAAATCCGAACTCGACTTTTGTCACAGGGACAGATAATTTCCGTTTGGATTCGATAAGAAGTCATGAAAGTTGCATACCCCACGTAAAGGTAACAAAAGCTTTTATGTTTCGATGCAATCCTGAGAAAACTCCACTTCCAAGAGCACTTGCTGCTGTATCAGAAGAAGTGCAATTGAAGATGAAAAAATTATTTGAGGTAGCCTATTTCGTTGCCAAGCTTGAACTTCCATTCACAGTATATGAAAGTATCGTTTCTTTAGAGACAAAACATGGAGTGAAATTGGGACAAACTTATCACAATGAGAAAGTATGCAAGAACTTTATCACAGCTATTGTAGAGCAGTTTGAATGTGATTTGTCTCGAAAAGTGACAAGTGCAAGATTTATTAGTGTCATGGCTGATGGTACTACTCATATAGGTACCGGAGAGGTGCTTCATGTTTATGTTAAACTGTTAGAGAATGATAAAGCAGTCAACACTTTTGTTGCCTTGAAAGAATGTCCAAATGGGAAGGCTCAGGGGATTACAGAAGCTATCACGTTAGCCATGGATGAGAAAGATCGGAATTGGAAAGATAAAACTGCCTGCCTTGGAACCGATGGAGCCAATGTGATGGTGGGACAGCATGGAGGCGTCTTTGGGATCTTAAAACAAGACATACCAAGCCTTATATCTGTCCACTGCATTGCCCATAAACTAGAACTGGGATTACAAGATACAATAAAGGGTATTCCTCTCTTCCAAGAAGTAAAGGAATTGTTGCAAGGCATGTGGAAGTATTACAAGTATTCCTGCAAGGCACTAAAAGAGTTAAAAGATCTTGCTGAATCAATGGATGAGAAGGCATACAAGTGTATTAAGGCTGATGGATCTAGATGGGTACCCCATTTGCTTCAGGCTCAACAGGTACTGCTCTGCAAGAACTACAGGTTCATTGTTATCCACTTTGAACATGCTTCGCAGGCACGAGACAGTAGTGCTCAAATGCAAGGAAGAGCCAAAAACTACTCCAAGAAATTGAAGAGTTTTAAATTCTTGAAGTTCATGCACCTTTTACTGGATGTCATCAAAGAAGTTAGCAAGGCATCTTTATTTTTCCAAAGAGATGATGTAACTGTTTCAGCTGTACAACTGAAGATTCAGACCCTTTGTGGAGCTTTAGATGCTATGAACCTCAGGCCTGGAGAACATTTCAGATCATTTTGTGCAGAGATTACTGATGACAACGTGTTTAAAGGAATTCATCTCACAAGAGAGAATGGAGATGATGCTTCTTATACAACTATCAAAACAAAACTTACCACATCTGCCAAGGAATACTTTCACAAGAGATTTTCCAATTTCCAGGAGGATCCAGTCCTCTATGGAGCAGCCGATCTAAGCAACCCCTAGTTGTGGCCAAGAGAGAGGCAAGATCTCCTCGTCTTTGGTGACAACAAGCTAACTGACATAAAACAGCATTTTCAAGCACTTCTCAAAAGGCATAATTTTGATGAGCAAGCCTGTCTGGATGAATGGCTTGAATTAAAACTGTTAGTATACCGAACGCCTCAGCTGAGGGAACAGAGTGTTCAGGACTTTTGGCTTCACATGTTCACCGTTTATGGGAATGAATTTCCAAATCTGCTCATGGTGATAGAACTGTGCTTGATCATTCCAGTGCAGACTGCATGTGTTGAAAGAGGCAACAGCTGCTTAAACAGAATCATGACCGACCACAGAGCATGCCTTGATGTCCCAACAGTAAGTGCTCTGATGCACATTGCCATCAATGGTCCAAGCCACGAAGAATATGATGCAACACGAGCAGGTGCATGTTGGTTCACTTCAGGTGAAAGAAGGAGGAGGCCAGAGTATTTGGACCAGAATAAGAGAGATGCAGAGTAGACTCACTGTTTATGTAATACTTTGAAACATGTTGCTTAGTACAAGTCATTCCTGTAGCATACGCAACTGAACTTCAATGAAGTCATTGATTGCTTAAGTCATTGAATTGATAAAATTGTTCTGGCAGGCTAGTATCTTGAACGTTCATATTTACTGTTAATATGAGAGAATAAAATAATGACATCAGAGTGAGTCTTATTCTTTTTTATTTTATTTAATATATATTACAGTTTCTTAAAGTGTAACTGGACAAATAACAGGGTGTCTGGGGAGAGGCAGGACACCAGAAGGTTAATGGTTCCTAATTCTCTAGCCTTTGTTTTGGACTAGTGACTTACTGTGCTTACTAGCCCACTGCCTAGTATCCAAAAAAGTTAGTGTCGAGCACTGATTCCACACCATTTACAGAAGGGAAATGAAAAAGGTTGCTGCCTGAACAGTCTTTCACTTAACTATTATCTAATAAAATGTAAATTCTACAATCTTGGACAAAACTGTTGAGAAACACGAGCTCCAAAGTCTGCTTATGTGAAAGCACTAACAACCGAGTTTCAACACCCCCCCCCCCCCCTCAATGTTGTTTGTGGCTCCGAAACGCTTTCCCAAGAATTGCGGCTTGTTTAAGTCAACATTGAATAGGGGGAGGGGAGGGGGGAGTTACTGCAGTAATACTGTTGAGCCAGGGGTTTTCGTGAAAGATTTTTGGACACCAAAAGGCTACTTTGCTCAAGTAGGTTTGTCCAAGATTGTAGCTCCTTTCACTATTCAAAACACTCGAAGTGAAGCACGACGACTGAATCTCAGAGGTCTTACTACCCAAACTCCATTGAGTCTGGCAATCCCTAGGGATGTTGAATAGGGATAAAAGATGACTCTCACTAGCATTTTGCCCTTCAAACGTGATCAAGCGCCCGGAAGAGAAGATGGCGACTCCTTTCTACGACCCTCGAATTTCAAGTGAAGAAGATTGCCTGTACTTCTGATGGTATATCCACAAATGCCTATTCAGCCAGCGCGGCCAGCGTGTCCAGCAGCGCTAGCACTGCAAGCACCGCAACCACCAGCACAGCCAGCACAGCCGGCACAGCCGGCTCAGCTAGCACAGCCAGCCCAGCCGGCACAACCGCCAGCTCAAGAAGAACGCGAGGTAACGACTCTTCTGTGCTTTAGTCTTTTGTGTGATGAAATTTATCCTCTGCTGTTCAAAATGAGTTTCCATAGTTGCTCACATTTGGACATTTGGTTCCCCGTCTGGATTGCTTGGTTGAAGGGGTTATCTAAAGGTTATTGGGGAAATTTCACTTGTGGTACAGTTGGTTTCATTTGAAGTACTTTTACATTTTTTCACTTGGGGCTGTGATTAGTGTTTGCTGTTATGAATGTCTTTACAACGACTATTGTTGAGCTGGACATGACTCTTTCGTCAAAAGAGCGGTTCAGTGATCCCTAATGAGTGTGTTTACAATGCACGTTGTTTGAGCTGTGTTGAATTGTACTCTTGGTGACATGATTCTTTCCTCAGGAGAGCGATTTGATAATCACTAATGAGTGGGTATACAATGCATATTGTTTCCGAGCTCAGTATTTGATTGTTCTCTTAGTCACACGATTCTTTTGTCAGGAGAGCGATTTGATGATCAGTAAATGAGCGTATTGTTTGTGCTCAGTATTTGATTGTTCTCTTGGTGACATGATTCTTACGTCAGGAGAGCGATTTGATGATCACTAATGAGTGGGTTTACAATGCATATTGTTTTTGAGCTCAGTATTTGATTGTACTCTTCGTGACATGATTCTTTCATCAGAGGAGCTGTTTGATGATCATTAATGAGTGGGTTTACAATGCATATTGTTTTTTGAGCTCAGTATTTGATTGTTCTCTTAGTGACATGATTCTTTCATCTGGGGAGCGATTTGATGATCACTAACGAGTGGTTTTACAATGCATATTGTTTTTGAGCCCAGTATTTGATTGTTCTCTTAGTGACATGATTCTTTTATCAGAGGAGCGATATGAGAATCACTAATGAGCGCGTTTATAATGCATATTATTTGAGCTCAATATTGGATTGTTCTCTTAGTGACATGATTCTTTCGTTGGCAGAGCGATTCGATGATCACTAATGAGTGTGTTTACAATGGATATTGTTTGAGCTGAGTTTTTTGATTGTACTCTTATTGGCATCATTCTTTTGTCGGGACTACGTTGGATGTTCACTGATGAGTGTGCTTAGAGTAATTATTGTCTGGAGTTCGGGGTTTTACTATTGATGTCTTGGTGGATAATTCTTTTGAGTATAATTCTTTCTCAGTAATGTGACTTTTGCGCTATGCATTTGCATCTTTAATAGTTCCTGATTGGGCACTAATGTTTGGTGTGAACCCGCCTGTTTTTTCTTTTTCAGTTTAGTGCTTCATGGTTGATTATAGGTATTTTTGGTCGTTATAGTGTAAACTTCATTACCTGTTTCAATTTTAGACATATGATTTCTCGGCGAAAAATGTTGTGCTGATCATTAATGGTGTCTTTTAGGTTGTTATAGTTTTGGCGTCATTCTTTTGAGACATAATCTGATCGGCAAGGATCCGTTTGTTGTTATTGTTCTTAAACTATCATATTTACAAATTTTGTGTAGTGGTTTTTAAGGGACTGTTTGAGCTCTGCCGGCAGATGTTTAAATGTATTTTCTGTGACTCTTTTTGGAATCTTACGAGGAACCTTACTGAGTTGCAAAGAGGGTTGAGTCACTAACTACCCCGCCCCTGGAGAGCCTATTGGGTAAAGTTAGAATCCTGTCCGCGCGTCCTATTGCTGAGTTCTCCTGTTTCGAGGCAATGGAACTGATTGAAGCCATAAACGATGCTGCTCAAGACAGCAGACACGATCGAGCCAACTACTACAGATTGGCCTGTGAGACCCTTTGTTCCAGGCTCCATTCTAGTTCTGATGGCCAGTTGCGTGATTGTCTTCTCCCCCTTTTGGGGGATGAGGATCAAGAGAGGGTTTTGGAAATAGTAGCCAAGGTTGACAAGCACACCCAAGGGCGCCAGGAACGTAGTTTTACTAGGCCTCTTCGTCGCGATGTAGCCTCAGCCCCTTATAAATCTTTTCGTTGCTATTACTGTCAGAGGTTTGGCCATACTAGGGCAACCTGTTTTAAGAGGAAGAGGGATCTTGTTGAATCTTCCCCGCATATTGCAAATAATTAACAAAGAAACGATAAGTGAAGCTGTTTGTTGAATGATTGTGATTAAATAAGTGATTGATAGTTGATGATTGAATAAATGCTTGTTAAACTGTCTTTTCTCATAAATCCCACCCTGGGGACTGCAGTGAGTAACAATTGTGAAAACGGGATATCTCAAAATACCCTCCTGGTCATGTGACCTCCTGCTGGCCCTTGGGTCTTTCCCTTTATGCTGTTAATATGTCTCTACCCACGGCTTTTTGTCCATCCTTGGATCTGGCATGGGAATGGGAGCTTGATCCATCTTTTGACGTCTCTGTCTTAGCTGCAGCCCAGTCACTTCCCAAAAAAGTGTGTTGGACTGATTGGAGGGGAAACCCTGTAGGGGCCAGCACAGGGTTGGCAACGTTTCCAGAAGAAAGGCTCAGTCGAATCTTTCAGGATGATGCCCTTGGTACTGTTTCTGAATTACAATTCAGAGATCCAGATCATTTTTGTACTGGGGAATTACAAAACCACGTGGGACAATGGGAAGAAATAGTAGGCCCTGCTCCAGGCCCTCAACAAACTCAGGTCTTATGTTGGATTCGGCATAAGATTTCGGTGGAAAATTTCTTTTGCCCCTTTTGGGGTACTTTTAAAGGGGTATTCTATGATTCGGCTCACCTTCCAGCCGTTGAATTCAGAAATAACCCTTCATGTCGACAATTTGCCGACTTTGTCTGTAGGACATTGCTTGCTAGAATCTACTCTGGCACGATCTCTGTGTTGGGGCTTGTTGGTCAGATTCCCCCACCTCACCTAGTATTGCCACTGACTGTGGAAGCCTCGCTTATGCCACGATGCCCGCTTCCTTAACCTTTGGATGGTAGACGTCCCGTTCAAGTTAGGTAGTATGTTAGCCGTGAATCTTACCAAACTGTTCTCGATGGTAAGTCTGGATACGATCACCCATTGTTGGCAGGTCGCACCTATTTTGGAATCCAGTGGGGCAGGTGGTATTTCGCTTATAACACCCTCCCTTTTGGCTGGAAAATCTCGCCTCTTGTTTACCACTGTACTAGTCTTGTAGCAACTAACTTCCTCCGTTAGTTGGTCGTCCCATGCCTGTTGTATATTGATGATCGTCACAATGGTCAGCTTCAGGTTGATCTTACCCGAAGTCCATATTCTCAATTGCAAACAGCTGACGAACGTAACCTGGCAGCTGCCAACTTAGCTGTCTTTTTGGTTAGTTATTATTTGATTCGACTGGGTTATTTTTTGCGTCTTTCCAAGTCTATTTTCTGCCGGGCTCAAGTTGTACCATGCTTGGGGTTCCTCTCAGACTCAACAGGCTTTCCACCTCATCCCGGCCAAGAAAGTGAAATTCCTTAACATAGGCCAGCAAAATTTGGCCTGCAAAAGCATATCATTTAAGACCCTTCAGCGACTCACGGGAAAGTGTGATTCTTTTTCTCTGCCGGTCCCTGGGGCAATCCTGTTTACAAGAAAAAGGACTTCAGCCATCTCCAAAGGCATGGGAACCCATTGCCTGGTCAAGATTGATAACAACCTCTGTGAAAAGTTTACCCACTGGCTCTTCCTCGAGACCTGGGATGATCCTCTCCCTTGGAGAGATAAGCGCCACATACGAATCTCTTTTGCCACGGACCCGTCAGGGACCGGTTGGGGTGCCTCTTTGATGTCGCAGGAAACTTTGACTGCATCAGATTATTGGTCTGTCAAAGAAAAAACTCTCGATATCAACACAAGAGAAGCCTTGGCTTTGGATAAAGCCCTTGCATCCTTCCCGGACCTAGTACGAAATGCTTGGGTAGATGCACACGTAGATAACAAGGCTGTTGTCGACACATGGTCTAGGCAAGGAGGGAGAAGTGCATCCCTGAGATTGTTTTTAACAATGGAGCAACTTAACATTTCCCTTGATATAACCTATGTACCATCTGGCGAGAAGCCAGCGGATGCTCCGTCCCGTCGTTTATCTGTTCTTGATAGCAAGCTCCACCCAGCGAGAGTTTGGTGGCCCCGGGGTCACACCTGTGATCTAATGGCATTAGACTCGAATGTGCCACACTTTTCCCTTTACCCTTCACCAGCCTCATGTGGAATGAATTTATTCGCCCAGGATGTAAATAAGGACGCTGCTTTTCTCGATCGTCCATACCTCTTTCCACCGCTCCCCTTAGTTGGACAGGTTCTTCGTTTTCTTTCAAGTCAAAGGAGAAGTTGTACATTGGTTACTTTAATTACATACCCTAAAAAGTATTGGTGGCCTTTGATCAGAAAATATTCCTCTCGATCTGTCAAACTGGCGGACAAAGGAGATGAACGTGCTCTTCTAATGCCTTCCAGAGATGGATGGGTGCCTCATCCAGGACTTCCTGGAGGTTTGTGGACCTTCTCACTCGTTTTTTAATGATATAGTACAATTCGTTGTTTAAACGAAGACCTTTTCCAAGGAATATGAAGTATTGTTAATAGCTTAATAAAGGTAGTCATGCATTGCTTTGTAAACATTAGCGAGCACTGGATGTATTAAACAATAATTATTCTGATTATTGTGTTATATCTTGGATAGGGAGGGTGTACATACGCTATTTTAGGGGCTTAACCTCCTATTAGGCAGTCGTTTATTTGCATTATTTTATTGCTTCTCACAAAGGTGGCCAAGTTATTTGTTCCTTCAGTCAGATGTCCGAGTTGCAGCCAAGGAAATGACTTTGATTTTCGGTTTTGCCAACGTTGTGGATATAGGAGAAAGGCAGCGACATGACTGGCACATAACAGCCTAGATAGTAAAAGCGTCGTCAACAGCTGACCTTATTTTCCGAGGCTACAAGTTATTCCAAACAGAAAGATTCTCTTCAGAAAGAATTGGAGAGTTTTCTCGGTTCACTGCCGGGATGTCCTTCTTTGACTAGTCCCACCTCGGGATATTTGTCGATTCCTTGTCTTTAAGGATCGGAATGGGAAGACTGACATTCATAAAAATGGGTGCAAATTTCTTGGTCAAAAAGGGGTTCACCGGTGTGGTTGCCCTACGAGGCTATCATACAAGACTGTTGATTCTTACATAGGTAAACGAAGAGCCATCTTTCAAACGCTTGGTCGAACTGGGGAGTGGGGTCGGAGGCTCGATCTAGGAAATGCGGCAACAGATAAGTCATTGAAATATTATCTCCGCGTGGTTACCATGGAGCAACTCCAAGCTCAAGTACAACCGAAACAGGTGACTCCATTTTTACCTCATTGAGACTTCGTCATCAATGAGGTATAGTGAGGGGGACTTCAGGTGCTCACTCAATCACTCATTCACTCGATCAATGGGCTGTTAAATTTCGGCTTTCGTTCGGACAGCCAAATTGGTGTACGAATGTTCTGGAACAGAAGGGCTAACCGCACGTGTCCCAAGTGCGAATCCTACCCTATCCTCTTATTTCATTATTTTTAGGGGATGTTCTGAATTTTCCATTGAATTATGAAATTAAAGTCTTAAAAGTCGTAGAAGAACAGTGTTCCAACAGTGTTGAATAGGGATAAAAGATGACTGTCACTAGCATTCTGCCCTTCAAACGTGATCAAGGTGTCCACCTTCTTGGCGCTCAATCAATGCTGCCATACCTCTATTCAACAATGAGTGCAAGTGAGAGTGTTATAGAATAGAATACTAACAATAATATTATTTTCTCTTTGAATAAATTATATAAAATCAAACCCAACACTTTAAACAATAGGGATATTGGCTCAGACCTTATGATTTAGATTTATTATGTCACTAAGGTTACAAATTTTTCAGACTTTCCCAGGTATACTTTATGAACACGAAAATAATGCTGATGGAATATTAAACATCTTGAGATCCTTTCACAAGTATTTCCCTGCAGTGGTGATGGTGAGGATCGCCAATATGGCGAACAAGGCATTGTGGGAGACCTACTAAGCGTAGAGCGGGCAGTAAATGGCCACATGTCCCTTGCTAATGGATTTACTCCAGAAGACAGATTAGAAGGGCTGCACTCTGAGGAGGCTGACTGGCATGCTGGTAACAAATTTCTGGAGGTAGGCATACATTTTGAATTTTAGATCAATTTGAAA
>NC_090883.1:4625206-4630206 GCF_036669925.1 Montipora capricornis
AGCATTTTGCACACAATCAATTGTTCAATTTCTTCTACCTGACTCAAGTCAACTGGTGGCTCCCATTTATCTTGTTTGTGACCTTGATCAGGGTTGTCAAAAAGTTTTTAAGTAGATGGAGATAAACAAAAAGTAGATGGCACCTGGTGAGCAAAATGGATTTGGTGTTTTCACACTTACTAAAACTGCCTTTCCTGAAAGCAATTAATTCTAACAATCTTTTTTCATAAAAGAAAATTGAAAATCATTTATCAGTCACTTGTTTTACCTCTTTATTGAATTTGTCTTTAAAAGTGTTTTCACCCTTTGTTTAACATTTCAGTCGTATTAAATTCCCCAGTAGTTTGATAGTTAATTTAATAGCTAGTTTTAGTTTTCTTGGCTCTTGTATGTACACTCACATGTATCATACTATACTCTTAAATGCTAAGAAGGAAAATGAAATAATAAAGTTCCTGATGCTGGGGAAGTTTACTATTTCTGCAAAAAGAAATTATTATGATAGTGTAAAGGAATTACAAGAATCACTTTAAAATTCTGTCAAAAGTCATCATCACTTCCACAGTCACTTTCAATTGCTGAATCATAATCAGGCACTGGCAGGCCTATTGCACTGGCAACAGCTGCTGCTTCTTCTTCTGCACCACCCTCATCATTCTCATTTAGACTTTCATCTGCTATGGTACCTTCTGCTACTTCACCATCACTTTCTCCATGGTCACTTTGCACTAACTCTTCGTGGCCTTCTATTGGGTGAGACAATTCCACATTGATCTGGGACTGGGCTCTAACAGTTACTTTTTTCAATTTTTTTCTTGGCTGTTAGCCACTGCTGATTTGACAATTTCATTGCAATTGACACTTTCTGTAGCATTGGTAGAGACTTGCATAAGGGCATTCAGCATTCCATTACTGAGACGGTTGCGAACTTTGTTTTGGTAATGTTGATAACACTACCTCCTCTCTCTGGCCGTGCATTGCTACAGGGCAAGGAGAGTCCAACTTCGGCCACAACAGCTCTTCAAACATGGAGGGGTGAAAAATGTCTTTGCTTTTCAGCATGAAGGACATGAAGAAGGTACTGCTTTGGTTTCCAGCTGGTATTTGCAGTTTCCTTCCAGAGAGAAAGAACTTGACTTTTGACCACTGGCAAAGCAATCTGGTCATCTCATTTTCATATCCTGGAAAGAAATGATTGGCAATAGTTTTCACTTCAACTTCTCCATATTCTTTGGAGCTGTCTTCGTCACTTGAAGGGAGCAAAAGAGGTTCAAAGATGGCATAGGGTTCAATGACCTTTGGAGAATTTCCAAGGTGATCTTTGATGTTGGTAGTTAAGGCATCAACATAGTTAGCCAGGAGGGTTTCCAACTGCCTTCCAGTATCTTTTCTCAGCTTTAGGTCATCCGAGATTCTCGTAAACGAGTCGATGTCCACTTGCAATTTCTGCAGAGGTTCAGTGGTCTCCTCCAACGTTGCTAGGGTTGAGATGGCACGATTCACGGCTGGTCTTATCATTGAAAAATGAAAATTTCCAGCTTGGAACTGTTTTGATAAAGACGAAAGTACTGGAAGGATGGCATTAAGAATGTAAAGGGCCCCAAGAAATTTTACTGACTTGAGCTTGCTTATCAAGCCAATAGCTGTGGCATCATCAATTTCCAGCAGAGACAAAAGGATAGCTTCCTAGCTCTGCAAGGCTGCAGTAACAGAGGCATCAAAACTGAGCCATCTTGTCTGGCAAGCCTTATTTAACCTTTTTGCCGAGAGCTTTTTTGTTTTCTCACTGTGACTGAGACTGACTTTTTTCAGTTGAATTTGACACTTAAGGAAACAAGCGGTTTTCTTAGGGGAATTATGGAAGTAGTACCACAGCTGTCTGTACAAGCCAGTGCTAAGCGGTGGCAGACACAGTGCATATTAAGCAACTTATCATTGCTCTGCCTCAGCTTTGCAGCAACGCCATTGGTCTTTCCAACCATGACACTTGCCCAATCTGTGGACAGGCCCATCAGCTTACTGATATCCAGACCAGAGGCTGACAATTCCCTCTTCACTAGCTCTGTAATGGCTTCAACAGTTACAACAGGAAAAGTCCTCTAAGACATTCTGGGAGGACAAAACATTGTTGTCATGGAAGAGTTTTCATGATCCCAAAACTGGATGAATGAGATCAGCTGTGATGACACTGATATATCAGTAACTTCATCCATCAGCAATCCAAAGCTCTTTGCATTTATGGCCCTCTTTAAGAGGTTTTGCTTTACAGTGTAACCAAGGGTTAAATAGATCTCTCTGACAGAACCTTGGGAGCGGTGGGAGAAATGCTTAAGTTAAGAAACTCCCAGAACCTTCTCCATAAAACTAATGAGGGGAATCAGTTTTCGATTAGCAATGAATTCTTTCATGAGGAAGAACGCTGTGGCAAAGACATTCTGAAGAACAGTTGTTTGTACTTCATTCTTTTGGACTACCACGTGATGGAAAGCTGACATCCGTTGGAGCAGATCTGCCTCTACTGCTGAAGAATGGGCAGCTGAGGCCATGTGTATCTTCAGTGAATCTTCCTTCAGTCGTTTGGAGGGAGTTTCGATGAACGTCTGTGACTTGTTTTGGGCATTTTTCATGTTATGCTTCTTACAGAGAACAAAAAAAAATCCATAGCTCTCCACATAACACACAGACCAGTAGCGTGGGTTTAACAGCCATTCATGCTTAAACTTGTTGGGCTTCTTTTTCTCCAATTTTTTGGCATCCTCTGCAACCCGCAGTCGTCCCTGTTCTTCCCTGCTCAAACTGGAGCATCCAGAGTGCCTACATACAAAGAAGTTGTGGACTTTTTCTTGTAGCCACATTTCCTTGATAGTTGTGGTTACTTGTTCGGATGTCCAAATCATCGAGTCTGAAAGGTCAAGCACCAGTAATATATTATTATTCTTTTTATTTTAACTGTATAAACCGGCGCACCACTCATATAGTTTTTTGAAGTTATTGCACGATACTCACTCGACTTGCCGGGCTGCCCTTCACTTTGGACAGAATTGTTCTGTGATTGAGTTTCCACGCTTAATTGTGACTGACAAGGCTCTGAAGGCAAAAAGAAAATGTTAAAAAAATGTTCATTAAGCAAAACAAAACAAAACAGGAAAAACTAACGAATAAAAACGTTCACCGCTGTTTTGACAACACTCATACATAAAGTGTATACCTGTCTGTTCTTTACGTTGAGGCTGCTGAATTTCAACATCATCAGAGTCAACCTGATCGGTTTCTTTTCTAGACTCTTGGGTCTCTCCTTGGAGCACACACCAATAAAATGTTAGTGTCACGAAAAATCACGGGCCAAGTTAGAGCTACAAATCACTTGAAAAAAAATTGGCAGGTCATCGACAAAAGTTATTCCACGCTACTAAGGAACAATGAACTTACCTTCATTTCTTGGTCTTTTGCTGAAAAAGTTAACTAAAGAGGATTGTCACTTAGACATTTTGCAAGATCAGGAGTGAGACGTGATCAAAATACTTGTGTTTAAAGAGTCATTTGATACCTTGTTGGCTGTTAAAAAATTCGTCATCGCCACGTGCAAAAATCTAACTTTGTGCGCAGGATGTTCCAACCAATAGGTCGCTATAAAGATGATTTTGAAACCAGTAACGATGAAAATAGCATCACCGTAGGTAAACTATAAACAACGAAGTTACCTTCATTTCTTGATCTTTTGATAAAAAAGTTAACTTAAAAGGATTGGTGCCTTGACATTTTGCGAGACCACGAGCAAGATGTGATCAAAATACTTCCGCGTGGTAATCAGTTGTGTATAAAGAGTCATTTGATACCTTGTCGGCTCTTAAAACATTTGTCATCACAACGTGCAAAAATCTAACTTCGCAGCAGGATGTTGCAACAAATAGGTCGCTATAAAGAGGATTTTGAAACCAATAACAATGAAAATAAATTTACCTTTGTTGAAATTAGTGTTACCATACGTAAACTGGAAAGCCCATTTCAAATAGTCTTGCGAAATGAATTCACAAAATAGTGATTCGTGAAAGCACAGTCAAGGCGCTACGTCAATTAGATTACAAGCAGAAACTCTTGTTAATGAAGCTAAGACGGAAACCCGAATAACTTTGATCGGAAATTGTATCTGTTAACTTGACGTTTGTTGAAAAACAAAGTTGCCGCTAACCCGTAAAATATTCATTCAAGACAGTTCATTAATTTAATGCTTATCTTCGTTTAGCCATCGCAAAAGGAAAATGGAATGTAAACAAATTGCGTGCATCTATTTTTGGTATGTACACTGTATATCGTATTACAGACAACTCGTGGGAACAAACGGATGTACAGTACAGCATGGTTCAGCGACTATATACCTTTCCTTCTTTCGTTTTCGTTTCTTTTTTAATTGTTATTGTAACTTGCCATCGTTTTTCTTCCTCTTCTTTCTTTATTTTTTTCCGCTTTTTCTTGGCAATTCGTAGCCGGCGATATCGCCGATCGCTGGCACTTTTGACAACCCTGCTTGATGTGAGGTAGCTTCGCCATTAAGGTTTCTCCTCTTCGCGAGGGCATATTTTGTCGGGGGGATTTGGAATTGTAAAACTGACTTAACCATGTGTACTCGACCCAGTTCTGTTCTGCGCTTTAGCAAGCTCTTTGTGTCTGTATTGTTGCTGACCAAGATGGTCACATGACGGGGTGTTCCCGGGGTTATTTTAGTGAGTTTCTCACCCAATTTAAGTCCGTCTGGGAGCTCGCTGTCTTCCTTAGGCTCAAATATCCCTAGCATTTCCTCTGAAACAGGCCCGAAGTGAATTTGACACTTAAATTTCGTTGCCTCTCCTTTTGGCAGCATGACAGCTGTGGTACCAGTATCCTGTGAGATTGACCAGAGCGCTTACATGAGCATGATGAACTAAAGGGAATGATGTTACTTACAGCTTGAGAGTTTTCACTCTGTTGACTGAGAACTTCTATAACATTGAAGCCAATGACTG
>NC_090883.1:4635206-4637706 GCF_036669925.1 Montipora capricornis
AGCTGTAACTTAGTAATACAAGTCACTATCGCTCAATATACCAGAACATTGTGAATAAGAATATATAAGGTACTTACAATTTGCTTTAGCTTTCACAGATGAAATGTAATGCCCCTCATTCAACACTCACCTTGGCATTTTCCCTGTATCATGCTAGCTGATTCACAATCCACATAGTTAAAATATTGAACTAAAATGAATTTCTACATTGCATTTGGTTTCCAGATAGTAAACATTCTAAAGTCCACACATGTGCCTTTGCCATGTCAAATCACCTTCATTCACGCACCATTCTGTCATACTTGTTGCTGTGGGTTGTAGAGGAAAAAATGAGGTGCCTTCGCTATCTTCTCTCCAGGAACCTGGGATAATCTGACGTGTAAGTGGCAGTGATGCTGGGCAGTAGAAAATTTGATCAGCTCTTAACCAGTTATGATCTTGACTTTGGAAGGATCAAGTAAGAAAGGAACTTTGAAACATCTCCATCTATTCACAAAGATTCCCTGATATTCTTCTTCCTCTGGATATTCTATAATGAGCAATTCTATTCTCAACAGTAAGGTTTCTGTTTGGATAAGGTTTTAACACGTATCTTGATAGAGGAAAGGCTTCATCACCACTAAGTACAAACGGTACAGGTTTTGTACGACCAGGCTATGGCTCATCACCTGGTATATTCAACGGAATGTCTGGATTATCAAGTGCCCTTTTTAGTGAGCATCGACTCCAAGCATGTCCATCAGGGTTGCGCCCATTTGTTCCAACATTTGCATACAAGCATTGATATTCGGGACCGGCAACCACAAGAGCAATAATACTTTCATTACCCTTATAATCGTGAAAGTGTGAGCCTGAATGTGCAGGCTTAAGGATGACAATCCTTGTGCCATCTATTGCTCCAAAATTATTTGGTATGTTCCACCTCGATTGAAAATGTCTGGCAATTTTTTGCCATTTATGTACTTGATTAGGAGTTTGAAGGAATTCTTCTCTTGAAGAATCGTAGATTGCTGAGCAAACTTTCAATTGCCTAAGGAACAACCCACCACCTCCGATTCATATGTCCCTTTGAGTGCTCATATTTCATAACCCAGACCACAAGCCAGCAACCTTTTTTCTCGCGTCAAATGAGCAGCCATGACCAAAACACAAAATTGGCGCCCCGTGGTTGTGTTTTTGCCGTCCGCTGTGTAATTGTATTGCTGGCTACAGTGAAAACTTGTTAATTCGTTCACATCAGCAAATAAGACTTGTCAAGGCAAAATTCGTCAAATGAGCATATGAACATTGTCAATGAAAACTTGCTTGTGTGTAACCAGCTTAAATCAATGAGGAGTATAACAATTTAACAAAACCATGGAAAACTTACCACAAGATAAGGCGAAAATTAAAAGAATGAAATCAAATGAATTTGGCTGTGAGATTGTACGTGCTCCAACCCAGCGAAACTGTGCACGCGAGGCTTTACGCCAGCTAGGAACCCATGACCTGTTTGGTACACATTCTCACACACAGATTGCCTAAAATGAAAAGGTCACTGAAGCATGACACCATATTTATTCACGAACTTAGTTGGGAACAGGGGAACTGAGGAAATATGCAAATTATTAACATCAAAGTCTTTGAGGGATTGCTTGAAAATTCTGGGAAGAGAGAAGCCCAGCACGGAAGATTATCTGGAGAGAAGAGACAGGGAAGAGGCTAAGCAGGCTAAAGAATGAGCTGAGGATCGGAAAAAGGAGAATCATGGTAAGGTATCAGAGAGCGGCTAGCCAAGACTGAGAAGAGAAATGGGAAGTATGAGCTGGGGGAAAAAGCGGCAAAAAGGCAATTAGGCACCCCACTATCTACAGGAGGCATCAGAAAAGGAATGCAAGATGAGATAGACATGAAAAAGAAGCACGGGGAAGGTACCAACTCAACAGGCACTGCTCTCTCACGTGCGAGATCAACAGCAGTTACAAATGCAGCACCAGCAACAGTTTATGCAGTTGATACTTAACAGCCACCAAGCACAATCTCTTACAGAAGGGACAGTAGTTGTGGAGGAATTCTCTAGCATTCAAACAGAGCTGTTTTATTCGTCACTTTATTGTACCCTTATCGTCACTCGTTTTAAGATAACTAGCGCGTAGATTGTGCTCTATATTGACCTTGAATACTTGTCAGCGATCAGATGACGTATTGAAGCATTCCTCTAGGGGTGGGTGTTAAGACCAAAATACTCTGAGGTAGCAGAACCATGTTAAATGCTTCACACAATCTGCATTAGTGTACAAGCTACATACGTTTCTCCTCCAGCACTCAATTCAATTTTAAGGTTCGTTTTAAAATCTACGAGTTTAAAATAATTGTCAATGACAACGAAGATCCCCTTAATTGAAGAGTGGTCTGTGCATATCCAGGTGTCAAAATCTCGTTGAGTTGGGGTCAGAACTCCACCTTTGTAGGGCCTTCGTAGTTATGCTCGCATCTAATAAGCGGGATCACTGTAAACACA
>NC_090883.1:4657706-4660206 GCF_036669925.1 Montipora capricornis
CTTTTGGCACAAAAACCGAAAAACCGATCTAAAAAATAGCCAAAACCGCAAAACCGAAAATCTTAATGTCCCCCTCAACTTAACATTGTAAATCGTAGAGTGTATTCTGTGAGGGTTGCCCTAGCTCTGTGGGATATGGACAGTAACCACAAGCTTATAAGGTACAAGTTCTTTTTAACAAATTGTATTTATACATATGGTTGGGGAATGAGATGAGTTTTATCTGAAACCCATAATGGACCTCTGGTTTTAGACATCCTTTTACTCTTGCGTGCACCAAGGTTGATTGTCCCCCGGACATATTTTTTAATTGTACTTCCGCCTTGAATTTATTTTGAAAACTGTCCTATCTAGTATGTCAATTTAGGTCACCCTTGCTGCATGTAATTTACAAATGCCCCTACATAATTACACAAAAAACTTACCAATTTTGGTATCAGCTTTTGTTATTTTTAATCTTAACCTATTCATCTGTTTCTGTAATAAAGATGGAATCTTGTAGTCCATGGAGCTATTGATGGGGCAACACGTCTTATTACTTCATTGTGCTGCTGTGACAACAACAGAGCCGACACTGTTCTTGATCTCTTTCTCAAGGCTGTGCAACAGTATGGACTCCCTTCAAGAGTCAGAGGGGATCATGGCTATCTGCACATTACAAATGAACTTCATTTGTTTACTCTTCACTATGTATTTATCCCAAGAATCAATAGGCATTTGGACCTGTTCAGGAGAGGGTGGGACATGCACCCACTATCTACTGAGGGAAATAAATCACCGATGCAGTTATGGTTCTTGATGAGACCAGCAAACACAGCTGAAAGGCGTGACTTGGAGGAAGTGGTAAGAAAGGAAAAAAGTTGTTCATGTTTTCAATTTATTGATATAATATTTTTAAGTATAAATCTACTAGCATCCTATTGCAAATGCTGCTCTCCGATTAGCTACGCTACCCACTATCTATTGGATGATACATAGTGAGTAGCGAAATGGCGCCCTTTTTCTTGCGTTTGTGAAGTGTTTTCAGTCGCTCTGAAGCAGATTTAAGTAATTTTGTTGCTTATTTCGATTAGTAGATTTATACTAAAACAATAAGATTATTGGCTCTCAATTTCTGTCACTTGATATTTGAATCGGGCTTCGCCCTTATCGACTATCAAGCGATAGAAATCTCGAGTTCATAATCTATTATTATTGTTGAATAGATATGTAATACTGACGTCACTTTATAATCAAACTACTCTTATTAACATTAGTTGTGAGGCTGACGTGATGCCTCTAAACTTTACTTAAAAAACAATAGACAGATTCTTTGGTAATATAGATTCACTGAATACACAAAGTACCATGAAAAGAATAATGCAGACGTGTGACACCCTGAGGTCAAAGTAGATTTGAAACTATTTTTATTAATAGTTTAAAGCCACTGGAACTAATGACAATGTCAGAGGTTATTGCGGACACACACTTGACATTTAGCTCTTTTTTCATTTTGTAAACCAGGAGGGCGACTTCACTAATTATGATATTGACTGGAGTGGTCCTTTGCCAGAAGTGGATGAAGCTGATTCTACTAATGCTGTAGTTGTGCCACGAATATCATGCCCTCTAAGTGATGATGATCTTCTTGAACTTAAAGCAGAGCACAGTTCTCTTGGCCAGAGTGATGCATTTGGCATTGATATTTACATAAGAGTTGTTGAGTACATTTCTGAAAAGTTGGGCTGTAGCACAGGATTCATGTAATACTTGATGGTTACATTTTGCGACTAAAGCAATATACCTCCACAAAGGTATAAAACTACCAGGCTTACTGCAATGATGCTCCCTTTGAACCTGAAAGTGTGTAAATGATTATTTTACCAAAAATAAACAGTTAGGACACCTTGATATTTGACCCACAAGGCGACAAAACAAATTGTGCTAGTTTCTTTGTTTTCTCGAGCTGCAGTCCAAACATGTATCTGCACTGCACACCATAAAATGTATTTTTAACAATGAGTTAATGCCAGTGAGTGAAAAAAGACAAGGTTTCTCCTTTGTGACAAGTCCTGGTAGCTTCACATTGTTGAATTTAGGCCATGTCCACACGTTTCCGCAAATATTTTTTTGCGGTTGCGAAAATTTTCACGTCCACACGCAGCGTATTCGAATCGTTTACAGCCGTCCACATGTATCTGATTGTATCCGGAAATTTTCTGATTTGCTCTAGTGCCCAGTTCTTTTGCCGGAGAGAATCCTGAAATGAGCATTCGCATAATTGCGATTTGGCGTCATTTCTTCCGCGCCATAGCAACTGCAAGGTGTAAACAGTCGAAGCTTGTAGTTTATCACCCAAAAAAATGTCTTAATCTTCTGAAAAAGTCAAGAAAAAGTATGCTGATTCATATAAATGGACCGATGATGAAGTTGAACTACTGCTGACGGTCACGAAAGTAAAAGTATTTGTTGTGTAAATTTATCACAGCTGCATTTATCTGAAAGCATGACATCAAACTAG
>NC_090883.1:4680206-4692706 GCF_036669925.1 Montipora capricornis
ACATAGATAATACCTCCCTGGACGCAATTGTTAGAGAAAGTTTGCGTGTGAATCCGAGAATTGGATTTAGATTGGTGCAAGGTGATGATTACTTAACTGATTAGAGTGTAATGTGAGCGTTAGCCCTACTAGTGGCCCACACAAGGACAGAGAAAAACTCTGACCAGGGGCTTGTTTCTCGAAAGTAATAATTACCGGGTCCGTTAACTTACGGGGAACGTTACTGGGAACTTTCCCAGTACTTTTCGGGGGCCGATAAAATAACCGGGAGTTACCAGGCCCTTGCGTGCACTTCACGCTCGTCATGAAAAGAAGGAGAATGACTTGGCACTAGATCTGTAGAGCTTGTAGCATCCAGTTTCCCAACCGAGCGCTGTGATGTAAGCAAAGGAGAAGTTCAAAGCGATCGATGACCTTCCATCGTTCCTTTTACACCTTCTGGCAGTGAAGGCGACTTTTTAAACCTCATTGGCAGGAGAAATTTTGCAAAGGGTGTTTAGATGGCAGGATTTTTTTTTATTCACGCTTTTTGTAAGCAACCCTTTTAGTTTGCTGGGAAGCAACGGTCTTTTGGAGTAATAGAAGCTCAGAATTACTTACAATTTCACAGCTTCATTTCTCCTTTTAAGTGAATGTATCACAAATCCACTAAATGTTAAAAACCCTTTGTTGGGAAGAGAGTGCAACCTGTAGAAAATGTTACAACGAGGTTAAGCGAAATAAAATTAAATTCTTGATCTCGAAGGCTTTGACTCAATACAAGTAGTAGATTGCAGCGTACAGTGAACCAGTGGAAGGAGGTATGTCTTTGAGTCATCGTTTGTATTGAATTCTCTTCAAGAACATCTGTTTTCAATTTTATCTCGACAGGTACGTTGGGTGGAATTCCGTCTTTATGAGACCAAAGGAGAATTCTTACCTCAGGTTCACTGCATTTAATTTATTTCAATTTTCATTGGCATATATATGCAAACACTCTCCAGATACACTATTTGAAAAAAAATCACGTTTATTTAATGAAACCAAAATAATATTCTTAATTACATAGTTATTTATCATAAGAGTATAGTAGATTTTAAAAGGGATCAATTAGTATCTAATCACTTATTAGTTTATGGGATAATTTTATCCTTGATTTATTGTGACTCCTTCAAGTCAAAGATACTTGGTGAACCCCTAGGTGGAAGTAAGATAATTATATTGTTAAATTTGTGGCACCTTTATTAAGAGGGTGACACTTCACTACAGAAGGACAATGGTTGCTAAGGAAGCTGTTTAGTCAAAGAGCCTTACAAAAAGGTTGCATGGATGGTTCTTTGAAGTACCGTATTTACCCACGGATAGGCCGCACTTTTTTCCCGGAAAAATGGGACCGAAATTAGGGATGCGGCCTATACGCAGGTACAAGCGTTTTGATACCTCATTAATATGCAAGAGATCTCATCGTCATACACTAAATTGGCGTGTTAATGTTCGCTTTCAATTGTTACTAACTTACAACACATACAACTAAACACTAAACCATTGTTTTTGTTAACAAAATATCCTTTAGCGTGAAATTGGTAAGTTTTCACACCTACTGTTTTTGATCTTCCATTAAATTATATTACTTGAAAAAATCGGTTCTAAAGATCTACTGCCTCTAAGAAATCGCTTGAAACGGGAAAATACGCTCTACCTCAAGATAGTGCTTGCTAGGAATATTTTACTGATGCGCTGAATGTTCTGGTGTTTGAAAATTTTCTACGTGAATGTTTGTTTACACTCGTGGCGACAATCACCTCTTGTTAATTATGCAGCGGTAGCGGCGCCACGAAATGAACATTTCGGCATCTGTTTTTGTCTGTGAATTACTTTAAAGCCTGCTATTTCACATTTTTATTTTTTTCTTTTGAGTTTATTATTCCAGTTAGTGAATATTTTATTTTCAACGAAACAAAGAAAGAAGCTCGCTGCTGTGAAATTAGCAAAGTAAGAAAGTAATATCACACGTGTGATAAACGATTTTGATTGTCAAGGATATTTGTTGATATGTTTTCAATTTGCATTGGTTTTCATCGAGAGCGTTTAAGTTTATTAGGCAATTAAAGCGGGATAAAAAAGGCAATATACAGTTTTTAGGAACAGTTTCATTAATGACTTTTATATTTTTTCCCTACTTATGGTTTTAAAACTACCGGACGATTTCAAACTCATCACATTACCCACACCTAGAACTGTTTGCGGAAATATTAACACATTACCTGCAGGTAATCGCCCAGAAATTACGGTAGCTGTTGTTGATTTCAAACTTCGCTTTATCTATCCGGGTACTCGACCTCAGTATTTTTTTTTCCCATAAAACCATTGAAAGTTTGGGGTGCAGCCTATCCGCGGGTAAATACGGTAACTCTTTCAATGGAAATCTGACATCACTTCAATAAAGGTGTATGTGCAACTAGTCCCAGTCCTCGGTCTCGAACTGTCCCATTAACATTTGTAAAGTGTTGCTTGGGATTTCTATTTGGGCAAAAAATGGAACTGATATTTTGAAAAGTGCATCAGAGGAGGGCCGTAAATCCATGCTACACTGATTTTGTGTTAGATTGTTTTTGTACTGTTGCATTAAAAATTTGTGAAAAACATAGTTTTTAGGCATTTTCTGTTTTGGCCATGTGATTTACCAAATATGGTTGTCAGTTGAATCAGTAGAAGAAATGTTAAATAGAACACACTTGGCAAAAAATGGTAACTGCAGAGTTAAAGAGACTCAAGAAATGAGTATTTGAAGGGGTTCGTAGCAACAGTTTGGTAGTAAGAGCCACCCCCCTTAAACCTGATTGTTTTCATGTGGCAATAATGACTTCAAAGCTGAATTAAATGTGCCGTCAGTATTTCAAACTGTGATAGCATCTTACAAGCTAAAAATGGGAAAATTGGAACTAGAAAGTGACATTTTGAAGGAGAAGCTGGTACCAATAATACTCAGTCATTCTAAAATCACATTTAAAGAACAGGGTTTGTTAAGCCATGATGAGTCCAGGTAATCTGGTGGAAAATTTGCAGTCTTAAGAAAAGATTGATTTTGTTGTATTCATTTTCATGACAGACGTCCTGTTGATCATAAACAAGACTGGCTCGATTCTAGAATACCCGTCTACTTAAAGGGACAGTGTCATGAGCTGCGCACGCGCATCGTCACTCGCTCTCGCGCTCTCGGAAAATGTCGGACGCCATTGTGGATTTGCCGGTAAGTGAAAATAATTGGCATGTATTTTGCATTCATGACTTTCATGTAAACGAGGTCGCTCAGAATTTTTGTATTTGTTCATTAGGAAGCATCTGCTACTCCTTCAACGGTTTGTAAATGCAAAAGTGCGTGTACTACAAAGCGCAAGGAGAACAGCAACCGAGGATGCCCTTGCAAAGGAAGAAATGTGCTTTGCAGCAATAACTGCAAATGTGGAACAAGGGATAAACCTTGCAGAAACAGAGTATGTTTACAGTCAGAAATTCCCTGAAGTTGCAGGCTGAATTGGCTCTAAATTTTCTTTGCTTTTTGACTTTTAGGAGTTACAGGATAATACATCTCAACCCGCTCAAAGAAGAGTGCGACCTAGACTCGATGGGTTTCGTCTATCGAGTGGCGGCGATGTTCCAAGTGAAGAGCAACAACGCATCAAAGAAAACAATGACGTGAAGGTAATCCATTCTCTCATCTCTTGTACAATCGGTGCATCTCGAGGGAAGTTGCTTTCGTGTGTACGAATACCTTCTTGCACTGCCACGTGTGTATTGTAAGTGCGAATTTTTTTCCACTGCGGCAACCAAAATCTCGTATATAATGTAGACCTTACTACACTCCAACTCCAGATAAGATCTGGAGAACTCCAGATTCAATCCAACTCCAGATTCAATCTTGTGTGGATAAATTTTGTACAGTGGGCAATTTTTAAATGTAGATACCTATTCTAAAAATTGAAATGTAAATAAGCTTCTTCTTTTACATATATTTATTACTATTTTAATTATTTACTATTTATTTATCTCCTAGTATAGTGTACTCTGTTTTAGGAGCATTTTCATTAAAGCATTTTCATTAAAGACAACATCATTCCTTACCTTGTGTAAATGAAATATTTTAGATTATGTGCTTGTGTTTCTTGCCTGCCTATCATTATTACTTCTCAGTTATTCTAGGCAGCCAGTGCTCTCCTATTTTATTTTTATTTCTCATAATGTATTTATTTAACTAGGCAAAGTGAGAGAAATAAACTTGTTGTTGTTGTTGTCAAGCCTGTTAGCTTTGTATGTGATAAAAATTTGTGGAAAATGTTTACCCACTAACCCTAACAAGTATTTGGTTTCAATTAAACATAACTTTAAAGTTATTGTTATTATGTTGGCCGGCATCCTTGTGATATAATTCAGCACAGTAATTACATTGCTTTTAAATGGTTTTAGGATTTTATTGCTACTCTTGATGAAGGGATGGTGAGGAAATTGGCTGTACGAAGTCTTCGCAGAGGAGTGGGGAGTATGGATTATATTCACACTCTCCTCATAATGGAGGATGACTTAGATGCAGAGGGCACAAACATGGTTGGGGAGGAAGACACCACCGAAACTGCACTTGCCAGCGCAACAACCACAGCAGTGGCTGAACCATCAGCTGGTGAAGTTGATCCTGGCCCGTCAGGGAGTGCCCCACTGGTCGAGTGGTGTGTATGTAGCCTGTGCAGGCCTATGCCACAAGCAATAGAAAATAAATGCTGCCAGCAAAGAAATTGCATAACAACATCTGCACGCTTTGGCAAATTATGTCTTGATCCTGATGTACTGCAACTGTGCATTCGTAATATGGGAGATATCAGGAATGATAGGGAGGACAACAGCACAAGAGCTTTCCGAAAAGCTTCTTATAGGCAATTTATATTGGCCAGACATGGGCACTTGGGGAGAGGGAACAGACGTGTGTGCCCTTCTTGTGTTGTGTTAAAAATAAGGGCACAGTTCCCATCACTCACTGGGGTTTATATGGGGTATAGGGAGCATTAAATTATTCGTTGGAAGTGGATTTCACTGTTTATTTAGAAGCTACAAGTCTATTCAGTGTTTAAGCAATGAAAACCAGCTGTTATTACATGTACTAGCTCTCATCATATATACACAATTGTTCAACTTCAAGCATTTTATGAAAATTTGTGCAGCTCATCCATAGAAATGCAGAAAAAAAATCAATTGGCCAGTATCCAGTTCTTATTACCTACAGTCCCACACTTATTCCAGTGAGTGACATGACAACCACTTGTACTTCTTTCCATTGAGCAGTTTTTCAGTTCGAATTTTCAGGATGAGTTTCCTTGGTGTATGTAACAGTAGCATGAATTTTTCATTGTTATAGTTCAACAATAATTATCTCTATTTATCTTTGGATTACCAAAATATAGATGCAAATGGTTACTGTATATGAATACATGTAGCTTCAACACAAGATTTTCTCCAGTTTTCTTTGGATTACATGTAAATAGATCCTAGTGACTGCTCTATATTTGAATAAAATAAATTGATAAGTAATGGTGAACTAGGTAGTAAAAATTATTTTACTCCCAGTAGCACAAAATAAAGAAAGAAATTATAATTTTATTCTCTCAGTGAAAGCTGCAACCATTGCCCTGGGAAATTTCTAACTGGTGCTCAAAACAAAACAAAAATTCTTTACTATTTTATATTTGAGAGTAGAAATCTGAAGTCTAATTCGAGTAGTTCCAAATGTGCTCAACGTTGAGCGTGAGTTGCAACTGATTAATGATATACTCTGGGAACAAGTAACTATTGTTGCAATGAATTATAATAATGTACATACAGATGTGAGTTATTTACTCTCATTGAGCACTGTGATCAATAGATGCATTGACACTTTTTTCTTTTAACGTTCAAAGTTGAACACTAGCTTTTTTGTAAAATGATCAACACTTACTTTCTCACCCAGATATGTTACAAATTTGTGAGAATTGAAGGCAAAAATGTTACACTAAATCAACAATTTGATAACATCAACCCTGTGTTTTAATGCTCCATAGGTGAAGTGTTGTTGTCTGTGTCCTCTGGATCATTATCCTTAGAGGGCAGACTAAATCTACTCCTCCTTTGCAACAATTCATTTGAGGATGGGGGAGGGTTAGCAGCAATAGTGGGTGCCAAAAGCCTAGGGTCACTTGCATTGAGTGACACATTACGTGTGACAATATCATTATCTGCCAATCTGCTATGTAAAATTCTAGCTATGAGGAGTGGGATGTACTCATAGGTCTTGAGAGCCTTGACAGTTCTCAAATCCCACTGCTTGGTCCGTTGATTATACTTCCGAGAGGTGATCTCGCTGCCTGACTTATTGGTGGCTGAAGCAAGACCTAGATGGAAGTTCCAGTCCATGGCTGCTAGGTACTTCCTAACCTTGTAAGCCCTGTAACTATACAAGCAAAATAATGATAATTTTAGCTAAGTGTCTTCCTAGTCGTGAAAGGAGACATCTCATGCACCTTACAGTTCAATTTTATGGAAACAACATGTTATAATCTAACATTGTTCCTATTTTTGTCAACCAGACATGACAATTATACATAACATACTATGGACTATGGACATACCTAAAGGGTGTTCTCTTTGGTGTGTACACTAGTGACAGGCTGTTGGCACATTCGATGTTGCCTGTGTGTCTGAGAAAAGTAAGAAAACAAATGGAAATGCAGCCAGCTTAAAATTTTATGGTGTGCTAGTTATACCAATGTGACATTTACCAAGGTAGCTTACTTTGAGTGAAACAATTGTGAAATACAACTGTACATGTATCTTATCTGCACGATTAATTGTTGAAACGGATTCATTATTTATTACAAAGTTTTGCCCTAAAGTAAGTAATGTGTTACCTGAACCTCACATAGTATTTGAAACTTTCAAGTAACTCCGGGTTTAAAATTATCTTTTGCAACTCTGCATAGTCATTGTCACGCCTATCAAACCAAGGTAGACTGGGGTTATGGACCTGGTCTTCGTGGTCGCATTTCCCAGACAACCAGACATGTGAATCACACACATGGTGTAGGAGGCCAATCCACTTATCCTTGTAGGAAAAAAATGAAATAAACAATCAATACATCATTAAAAGTATTAAACTGAACTGGCAACTCAAAGTTCATAGAATGAATGCAATAGACCAAACTGTAGACTGATCATAAGATAATGGGAGTTACTTACTTTCATCACCTTTAAAGCCTCTTCATCAGATGTGGATTCTGACTGCTTACACACACAGCAGCAATACCAGAAGTGCTTGATGATAGCATCTGACCAGGCTTTTATTTTACTCATGGACTTGGCTTGTCCTATCTGACAAAGTGCAATAATATTATGTAATTGAATTTATATGTTATCCAAACAACATTAGAGAAATTGTATAACCCACAGTAATCATTTAGGTTCTTGATGAAATTGGGTCTGTGCAAGTACACTGTAAAATATTGAACCTTCTTGCACCCCTCCCAAAGAGAAGCACTACAGTCACAGCTGTAGGGTATGACAATAATCCCTTCTTTTTTGTTTACATCAAGCTGTAAACTCGGTGATTTTACTGCAAATGCATACGGAGTACCTTGGCCAAGCATTTCCTGATGCTCTTGGACTTGTGCCAAACATCAAGGCTATGAAAGACTTCCCCAAACTCATTTGCTGTGTGAAAATAGCAACGTAAAAAATTAAGATAGGATTCTTACAAATTTTGCTACGTGCATCAAATTCTCATTTTTGCATCGATAATAATAGTAATTATCAATTACTCACCGAAGTGGAGGTAAATAGCCACCACTTTCACCGACACTGAGGTGAATAATTGTTTTAGTATATACCACACAGGCTGAATAACTAGCAGCCCAAAGAGTAACTTTCTTTGTGACAACATGCCGACAAAAGTCCTTTTGTTTTTCTTCGGCTGCTCGGAGGTGAATACTACTTGCCTAATCACCTCCAAGCTAGCCAATCAGTACGTGCGAAAAGCACTATTCACGTGTGTGGTATATACTACTACCACTACTGCTACTACTACTACTACTAATAATAATAATAATAATAACAACAACACTAACAAAAATAACAATACTAACAGTAATAGTAACAATAATACTAATAATAAAAGCTACCAATTATACTAATAGGTATAGCATATTTGATCTGCCTGTTTGATCTATCTCTGCCTGACAAACAAGATACTGGTAAAGTGTGTCTGTTACTAGAATAGTCAGTCTATTTATAAAACATTACATTACTCTATATTTTCTGTTTTGACTTACAACACAAGTAAGGATATCACAACAATAATGTTGACTTACCAATAAGCTTTTTAATGGAAGATGATGCATCAGTTGCCAACTCAACGACATTAAGTACATTTTTAAGCCTGGATAATGCATTTTTCAAAGCGTCCTTTTCCATGTTTGTAGATGCAAGGCCCACGTGACGCTTGTCCCTCACCTCAATTTCTAGGATGTAACTTGAGGTTATTTCCATCAGGAAATAACATAGGTTCTTGGCACTGAACCCAGGAGAGTCACATTGTCCATCTCCACCCACAACTACCTCAGAACCAGCAAACTCCTTCACCAACTCTTCACGCATCCAGGACCACCACTCCTCAACTGCTGGAAACAAATATAGTCGCTGCATACGATAGAAAGTTGAAGATGACAGAAAGGACAGGCCCATGAAGTCAGCCATTCGACTGACTTTGCTGAAATTGTTGCCTGACAGAAGGATTGCTGCTGCAGCCTGTAAGTTGTTGCTAAACATGCCATTTAACTCCTCAGATGAGGCAAACCTGAAGGTGTGTCCATCCTTGCACCATGTATTTACAACAAGTGTTGTTCCCACAAAGTGATGTTTGACCTGTAGGGCTTTGTCACAGTCAGGTGTCTTACAACTTCCCTCAAACAACTTTAGAAAAAGGTCTAGGGAGCAGATAAACGTTCTCTCTCTGGCAAGTTTAACCTCTTTACGAAACATGAAGAGGTCTTCACCTCTGCTTAGTTTGCGGTGAGGCCCACATTCTGGTCTATCCTCCACGCATGGAACATCTGGTCTGTCCTCCACACATGGAACATCTGGTCTGTCATCCACACATGAAACATCTGGTCTGTCATCCACACATGAAACATCTGGTCTATCCTCCACACATGGAATATCTTCTGTAGGCATCTCAACATCAGATTCCTCCACAAGAGTGCCCACATCTTCCATCAAACTTTCATCATCAGACGAATTGCTTTCAATGAAATTCAGACTGAAAGAGATCAAAAAAATAAATGTTACCTTAAAAAGTAAATAACAATTAATGAACAAAAGGTAGGGAAAAAATAATGGGAAGGTGTTTCAATTTTCACATTAAAATCTACATGTACTTACTCCATTTCCTCAGACTCAGCACCACTATCATCTGAAATGGAGTCATCAGCATTCAACTGTTGGATGGCAGAATTATATAGCTTCTTGTATCTGAACAAAACAAAACATTAACATAACTGTAGTCGTATTCAAACATTTAACTAAACAGTCAGTTTGTTCAATTAAGAAGATCTGTCCCCTCATTCAGCATCTCTTCCTGTATGATACATGTATAAAAGGTAAAACCAAACCCCAGAACTAGTTGTGATCTGGTGGACACTATTTGAGAAGGCTGTTATCATAAAACAATTCCAAAGGTAGGGATATCTATATAATGCTGTAACAAATTTTAAGCATTGTTTCTTGCAGTTACTAATAAACTGTTTTTACATGTACTTCATGTGCAAGAGATAATATAAATTCAAAATATATTATCAACATAAAAACATGGGTAACTGACTTGTTCTGTAAACTATTCAAAGTGCACTTCAACTTTATTTCATACCTCACAATTTCAGAAGAACTGTCTTCTGACTCCTCTGCTGATCCCTCATCGTCAGTAAAAAGTGAAGAGTTCAATTTCAAATTGGAACTGAAGACAGAAGTGAAATGAAATGTTATGGAATGAAATGAGTGCGACAGTCATGAAACTGTTTGTGTTTTGGCATGCACCCAGATAAACCAAACTCGTACTTGTATGTATACAATTTACAACACAGTACACACACAGACGGTAAGATATTAAAATAATAGTAAATTGATAGTAAGAACAAAAACACACGTTTACTTTTCATGAGGTGTGGTAAGGTTGTTAGCAGTGCTTCCATCGAGGGAACATTTGACTGGACTTTGTTCTTGACAACCAACGATCGGTGATTCAACAATACATGGCTCAACCGAAGGCTTCACAGGAGTTGAGGTCGGTGGCCCTGTAAAAGACACAATTTTTCTAAGTCCAAGCAGATGATGAATAAAATTGCTGCTCGTATGAAATAATACATTGACTACTCGCACCTTCAATTTCCACACCGACATCGACATGTTTTCGCGTCACATGAGAGATCGAACTAGAAAGGACGTCTACGCTTGATTCATCTCTGCAAACAAACGAGAGAAATCAAGTGGTAGTTCTTTTCTTCACTGGAAGGTAAATTAATCAACAGGAACACAGAAACGGAACTTACCTCCTACGAAATTCCAATGACAACAAATGCGCTGCGAAGGCGCTGTCAGTACAGGCTTCGTATCCTGCGTTAAATTTTGCCTGAAGCCACGATTTAAAAATGTTATTTTCAAGGTAAATACGTTTGCGACATCTCTCCCACTCCTTCTTCGCCTCTTTTGAATCGCGAAATATCCGCTTTCGACCTGAATTTTTCCTTTTTCCTCCGTGACCGCCGCCACCACCACTAGTCGACGCCATCTTGAAGTTGGCGACTGCACAAATTGAAAAATTCCGCCGGAACTTTTCAAGATTCGATCGGAAGCTCACGCATGCACAGCACATGACCCTGTCCCTTTAATTTGCATAGGAATAGCGTCTGTTATTATATGCCTAGTTCTTCAAAGGGCACCACTGCAAGAATACAATAGGGGCCGGGTATTCTAGAATCACTTCGTGTTACATTAGAACACTCGACCAATGGAAATGAAGCTGTGGAATTTTAGTTAGAACGAACGTTGCTAGGTAACTGAACGTCACGTGTCACGGGACACAAGGATAAAAAAATTACATGTTTTTGAGCCGAGCTGCGTTTTTTGGTCGTTCGAAATCGTTTCGCTTAAATCGAATTTCTTGGTTTAGGTGAATTAAACGGTATTTTTCATGGTCCTTCGAGACGGAGTAGAAAGTTTCAGTTTGTGAAATGGAAGATTCGTCGCGTTTACGCCGAAGAAGAGCGGCGAACAGGACCTTTGTAAACAAGACGCTTGAAAAGATTGACCAACAGCTGGAAGACTACACAGACGATAAATCAAAGAAGGCTAAGCTAAAGGCATTTCGTGATACTCTTAATGAGAAACTTGGGGTTTTAACCGAAGTGAATGAGAGGATCTTGGATCAGTTGGATGAAGATGATTTTGAGAAGGAAATCGGTGAGACAAGCGAACTAAAAATGACGATCCAGGCGAGAATTATAAACATCGAGCTACAACAAGTTGCAAAATTGTTGAGACACTTTCATTAAAAAACACCTTTTCTAGCTTCCAGTGCCCGCCGTATCTAGAATTTAAACCTTTCCCACTTCCTCTCCCCCCTCCCCCTTTCAATGTTGACTGCTTAAGTTCTCAACATTTTTTTGTCTTGCTAGCAACACTGATAAGGGGGGGAGGGGGCTACAGTGTGAGAGATAATAGGGAAATTAATTATGCCCCAAGAAGGTGAAGTGTCTCGACTATTTTTGCAACTTGTTGTCTGATTGATTGCAATACTTTTGGCAGTCCGGATTTGAATCCTATAGGGAAACGTTTCAACGTAGAAAAGCAGGAACTAAAGAAACAACCATTAAATATCGTATAAGCTCTGAAACATTTCAGAAGTTTGCATGCGAAGTGCAAAGCACATTGTACCAAACACGAAAGAATATTAATTATTGACATACGGTAGCATCGATTTTCGAGTGTTTGGACTTATCATCGCTAACAGAAGATTCCGTACCAAATACTAAAGCGAGCAAAGTATGTCGCACTGCAGATCTGATGCTCCGAAAGTTACACAGGGCTCGTATTATGTAACACAATACCATTTAGTGTGGTTCTTGGTGACGTCAAAGGGGATGGTGGCGTTACAGTTGAAAATCGTATCTTCGAGGAAACAGCACAATTCAACTAGTACTTTCTGTTCTAATCAATCGAATGCATTACCAGGTGATTCGTAATAAAGCTCACACAGTTAGAAATACTGTACATATCGTCTATTCCATTTACCAACGGTCTACCATCCAAGCACGGTCTACCATCGCAACAGCAAGAAATATGATATCATATTATTTTCTCAGTGAAAAGTTGTGGTAGACCGTGTAGACCGTTTCATATAAATGTCATAATGTGTAGCCGGTACAAATTTGTTCGCTTTTGTATCTCATTGTAAA
>NC_090883.1:4700206-4722706 GCF_036669925.1 Montipora capricornis
TTTTGTCTGCACTGCCTCTCTATCAAGCTGAATACTGACATTTCGAAAATGGGTGATAAACAAGAACCACTTTACTCATTATTTATTATCAAGAAATTTACTGGAAGAGTTCCTGATGTATTAGATGTCAGACATTTAAGAATTTTGGGTTGGTTTTACTCATCTCTTTTTTTTTCTCAGAATAGCCAATTAGAAACGGTGGTGACTGAGGTGGAACGTGTTGCCTCCTTTCGGTGGACATTCGAAAACTTCCCAGAAATGACAAGGGATCAAGGAGATGCAATGGGAAATGAGCCTATTACAAGTGACCAATACGGATGTGAAGGGCACACGTGGCGGGGACTGTTTAGGAGTAATGGGAGTTTGTTCCTGCAGCTACTCTCAGCCTCTCATCCAGTCACTGCAGAAATCAGGTGAGGAAAGTATAATACCATTTTATAGTTGACAAGATTGAATTGGAACGGATACGAGAGCATTTCGAGAAAGATTCAGATTCAAGGGGAGCAGAGTAACGAGATAATCAGATTAATCCAAAGAAACATCTTGATCTTTGGTTTTAAAACAACGTCATGTAATTCTTAAATCAAAATCGCGAGATTTCTTGAAAATTTTCCTGCATTACCTTGAAAAAAATCTAGAATTAAATATTTTTACCTGTTGTGAATTTCGTAGTGTATTTCACTTTGAGGATATACTGATTTGCTTTTTTTTTAACTTGCTTAATTAATAAGATGGTAACCGTCCAATTGAAAAAAGAGGAACTTTCCTTAAACACTTTATGTTTTAAGAGGTTGTGTTGAAGCGTATGTACACCAGTTCATGGGTGTAAGGAAAGCATAGCGCGTTACTACAAAGTGCCTAAAAGTTGCGTTTTCGTTTTTTCTTTTGTTACGTGAAAGTAAAGAGGATCTATATCTTTGAAGCTAGCCCTATGCATTAAATTAACAGAATTATTCCTTGATATTTTAATAGGATTGTGATGATGCATGCGACAGAAAACGAGAGAGTGTTCCATTCAGACACTGTCACATTAAATGAAGGAGAGACGTGGGGTAAAGACGTTCATGCCAATGGTTTTGTTGACGAAAACGGACGGCTGGAAATTAAATTTATTATTTATTATTTCAGTATATGACATGGAATACTATAGAACAACAACTAAAGAATATCTAGCCCACAGTTTTTCAACCAGTTAATTTTATAGATAATAATCTGTCGCTGGTAAGCCTTGGACATATAGAGCTTCGTAATGATGTATATACTGCGGGGTTTTTTTATCATTGAGGACCAAAGACAGGAATTTTAAAAATAAATTACAAAAATCAATTACACTGTAAAGCCGTTTTCATACAACGCGTGTTGATCTGGATCAAAACATGGTCAAGTTTTCCGTCTATCATCTCTTTTGTTAATCGCCTGCGATCCAATCAACAACCAGTCCCTGGTCAGCGGTCAACTTCAAAAAAAAACAGCTGACCTCGATAAGGTCTAACTTGAGCCCGCTATATAGTCACGTCATACTGGTCAGCGGATACCTTGTTTTGACAGGTGTCAATTGACCATGACATTGATGTCCAATATCAAAGATGTATGCTGTAAACTAGTTAGTGTCAAATGTAGTATTGCCTCCTGGATGAGCTCTAAACTTTAATTAGCCCGTGATATGGTTACGTGTACTGGTCACATTGGCATACATGAAGGGGAGGACGGACGTACGTACGTACGTACGTACGCACGTTGTACGTACGGACGTTGATGACGTCATGGCTATAAAAGAAATTTTCTTACATCGATGGGTTACCATATTTTCTTAACTATGGTGCTCTGCGCGCGCTCCCGCGGAGCTCTGCTATCATTGTTGTTTAACAAACAAACAATGATTAATGACCTTTGTGATTAAAACGGTTTGAAAGTATATATATGAATATAACAGCTACATCATGCATGAGCAGTAGCACAAAGACAGTCAATGAAATATTTTTAAAGTTATTGTAGGTTATCTTCTTGCAAAGGCAGATGAATGAAGCACTCAGTTTCTAGCTACATGTTGTACTGTAGCACCGGGCCAAATAATTAGTTTTTTAAAGTTATTGTTATCTTTTTTCAAAGACAATGGAATGAACACTGAGTTAGTTATAGCCTATTACACCATTTTTCAAAAAAAACCAATTAGTTATCTTTCTAACTAAATCAGTTTTCTGTGAACATGAAAACGAAAAAGAAAAATATATAACAGCTACGTATTGTAAAAGCAATAGCACAAAGGATCTAATTGGTTTTGAAAGTTATTGTTATCTTTATGCAAACACAGTTGAATGGGACACATATATCCTGCTACATCATTGTTACACAAGGAATAATAATGATCGTTCTGATTAACACAATTTTCTTGCCACTATGCAAACAAATTATATATAATAGCCATATTTTGCATAGGCAGTAGTTCCGTTTTGTTAGTTATACAATATTTCTACCAATTTTTCAAATACCACTAGATATAGTAATATTGTCACTAAACTATATCCCATAATAAACTTATTTGTAAACAACTGTGGCTTTGTTGATTTTCCATACTCTGTTCATTCCAAACTCCTATTGCCTTTTCCGCCTTGCCGTTTCTAGCTTGGATTTCAGACTATTACTTCTACTCATTTTCCCCCTGAGAGAGTAAAAAAAACTCAAAGTAATCATCTCAACTTCAAGCTACACCTTCTCTGATTTGAGTTAAAAGACTTTTACAACATAAAAACAGTCAACACATACGGTATCAACTATAATAATTTGCAAATTAAAATAATGCAGCACTTTGCATCATGGGGGCAGCTGTAGTGTCAACTATTACTAGTTAGCCTAACTAGCCTTGTTTTACAGCCCAAATTCTTTCAATTTTACGCATGTGAACGAGGCTAGTTAGGCTAATTAGAGCATTCGCTCTGACGAAGGGCTAACGCTCGAAACGTCAGCTTTTAGAATCTCTGTACGGTGGCCAATTTACATTATCAACTCCGTTGATAAAACCAAATTTTTGTAATTAACACAAAGACAAAAGAATAATTTGTTGGCGGCCATTTTTGCATTCAGTTAATATTACTTTATTTTGGTTGGTGACAAGATTGTACATGTAATGTGTTTTTTACTTTTTGTGTGAATTGCAATCCTGACAATATTTAGTGTACATTTAATAAAAAGATCTCTATACGTCCTTTTACTTTTGATCATGGCATTGTGTTGATTGTGCTTTTAACATCTTTGTAGGAGGCATCGACCAGGGAAAGGCTCTTAAAGACCTTATCAAGATTCAAGAAGCCTTCTTCAAAGAGAATTTTGTATCTAGTCTCATGTTATTGGGATGCATGGCTATGGCCGTGCATTATGAGCATGGCATAAAAGCCAAGAAGAAGATACCACTAACAATGGCACTAGGTCATTCCACTGCCACTGAGTGTGCCCTTTCAGTGGTTGGGAGGGCCAAGATCCCATTAGGAGGTAATTAAATTATAAAAATGGAAGGTTTTCGGCTATGGTTATTCACCATTTAAGGTTTAACATCTATAGCATACATAAACTTCAACGGCATAGTGTCGCTTGGTCAATAACCCATACTTATTAAAGAAGAATGTCACTCGAAAATGAAAAGTGTAAACTGAATTAAGTTACTCTCCGAGTAAAGTTCAGTCGCCAGGATGCTTAACATAATGTCAAATTAATCATGTATGAATGTATGTATGATTGTATGTATGTATGTATGTAAATTCTTTTTGTAAGTAAAACGTATTTCGTAGAGCACTCAACACAATCGATTGAGGAGCATCAACTATAACTTTACAGAATTTCAGGTTTCAAAATTAATCATCGTTTTATTACTCGTGAAACCTGCACTTCTGTGAAGTTATGTATGTATGTATCTACATAGCCTTTTATCTGATGAATAACCAACTCAATGCAATTGGGTCGTCATTGTCGCAGGTATGAAAGATTCCTCTAGAACTTATGTTAGTTGTTGCTTTCAGTCCTGCAGAAAAACGATGAAGAAGGACAACATTTGGTCAACAACTCCCTTGTTGACAGTTAATCCCTTTGAACTAGAGAGAAGAAAACTCTCCAAAGAAAAAGCAATGAGGTAACATCCGCCCTGTTTTATTGATTACAGTGGAACACTGGTAGTCAAATCAATTCCAACCAGCAGTAGGCGATTTGTACCCTCCCCCCCCCCCCTCCCCAAAGAAGAAACAAGACAAGAACAACACTCTAGAATTTTGGGTAAATTGAACATTATCAAAACAATAACAGTTGTGTATCAATGGTAGTCTATTCTTTTGTAATTTATTGCCTGTTAATTTTGTAATCAGAATATTCTCAAGGATTCTAGCCATCCCGTTTAAAGAGACCACTCTGGACCAGAGTCTGGTTGAGAGAATGAGGATTAAAGAGGATTTAGAAGCTAAGATGTAGGGATCAATTAGAAGCAGTGCCGTCATACTACAACTATATGACATTTACAATGATATCTTGGGGGATCCCATGGCCAGTGAAATTCAATCAGTAATTCCAGCTGGGCTCGATACTTGGACACAGGACAACTATTTTCTCTTGCTCATCACAATTTGCAAGGTAGGTTAACTCTCTTAAAGGGTGATTGTATATAGTGAAACCTGTATTTAGTGGACCAACAACGCACATGTGCATCAATAATTGTGTCACCCCTTTCAGAGGCTATTTTTGCTCTTTCCGTGAGGGAATGGTAACACTGAATGGTAGCTACAACAAGTTGCAAAAATAGTGGAGACACTTTGCCTTCTTGACGTGTTACTAGCTTCCCCCATCTCTCCCACACTGCGACCCCCTTCCCGCCCTTATCAATGTTGCTAGCAATACCAAATCATGTAGAAAACTTGAACGGTCAACATTGAAAGAGGGAGAGGGAGGGGGGAGGTGGGAAATGATTAAATTCTAGATTTGGTGGGAACGGAAAAGTAGGAAAGGTGTTTTTTTAACGGGAGTGTCTCACCATTTTTGCAACTTGTTGTCTGAGTTGCTTGTCATTGTATTGCTATCTGGTCACTTTGTATATTTTGGGCGGGAAGGCGTTGGTGTTTGGCTTTTAGTATGGGATTTCGAGAAACAAAGGTTTCATTCTCCGATATCTCGTGAATGGAAAATGGCGAGCGATAAAGTGGAATTTGGGGAGTTTCCGTTATGACATAATCGGAGGCTATTTTTGTGCTTTCTGTGAGTTAGGTGGAAAACACATGTCATTTGGTAAATATAACGCTGCGATCACCGTCGTGTCGCTTTTTATGGTTTGCTAGAAACATGTTCAAACCCATGTGTAAATAATTTGTGGCAAACAAATATACTTCTGTTGATACATGACATCTAAAGCTTGCGTTATATGTATGAAATTAGCTGTTTATGTATGTGAAACAAAGATCACCGCTACTTTAAAATTGTCATCGTGTGCCATTAAAAGGGAACACCCACTTTCCGAAAAATAAGTTGTTACCAAACAATGTCAGAGAAAGGTACGTTTTCGTGAAGGAACATTTTTATGATTACTTTCGTGTTAGTCTGCTTTCCGCGAAGGGATTTCTAAGGCTTAGTAGGACGTTTTGTAAGGGACGTGTCGGGTAAAGGTAAACTCTACGCAGTGCATGCTTCTTTGAAATGGAATTTCTTCAAGGATATGACAGCACTGATTCAGAATCTACTGATACAGAAACTATGACCAGTAAGAAAGTAGAAGCTAGTGCAGTGCCCCCCTCAATGCCTAATCTGAATGCGAGAGCTGTGCGACAAGTGTATTTGATCACCTACAGCCAGGCTGATTCAGAGAGGTTTCCCACAAGAGAATCTTTCGCGCAAGCTATTGTACGCTCTTTTAACAGCACAAACACTAATATTGTTGAGCACTGGGTTTGTTGCAAGGAAGCTCACCATACCACGGGTTTCCACTACCACATGGCTATTAAACTTCAACTCTGCAAACGGTGGCTATCTTCAAAGAAGTATCTTCAAGCAGAGTACGGCATTTCAGCTCATTTTTCAAACTTACATTACAATTATTACAGCGCGTGGAAATACACCACTAAGAAAGATAGCAATTTCTTGGAAAGTGACAATCCGGATTTAAAAGCGCCTAAAACAGATACTGCATCAAGTTCTAGGAAGAAAAGTTCTAGCGAGAGCGATAATGATTCAAACAGTGATCCAGAAAGTGCTTCTGAAGACTGCCAGATCGCCTCCGACGACAGCAGGGCTTTCAAAGGCAAAAAACGGAAAAAGCGCATGTCTTCATTTGATTTATCCGAAATAATCATTAGAAAGGGCATAAAAACTAGAACTGAACTGTTGGCTTATGCCAATCAACAGAAATCTCAAGGAAAATATGACATTGCAGAGTTTATTGTTAACCAGGGTCCCCGTGTTGTAGTTGAGGTCTTAACAACTGCCTGGGAAATGAATACAGGCCAAGAAAAACTAGATCGTGCTAAAAAATCTCGTATTGAAATTCTGGAAGAAGCATCACAAGGAGAATGTGCAGCAGGCTGTAATGGACAGTGGCTGACTTGTGCTGTGGAGGTACTCGAGCAAAATGGTATTCGGAAAGAAAGTTTTACTACAGCCATAAAGGATCTACTTCGGAACGGCCGTAGCAAATTTCGAAATGTAATGATTTGTGGCCCAGCAATTCAGGGAAGACTTTTCCGCTGAACCCTCTTACATGTGTCTACAAAACATTTTGCAATGCGGCTTGCACCTCATTTGCTTGGGTGGGAGCGGAAGAAGCTGAATGCATTTTCTTAAATGATTTTCGCTGGTCACAACAAATTATTCAGTGGCATGATTTCCTTCTTATGCTTGAAGGCCAGATGGTCCATCTGCCTGCACCTAAAACGCATTACGCTAAAGACACTGTCTTTGACAAAGACACTCCTATTTTCTGTACAGGAAAACAACCCTTTGTATATATTAAAAATGGTGTCATAGATCAGCGAGAGACAGACATGATGTCTGTACGCTGGAAAATCTTTCATTTTAATGTACCAATTGAACAGAACGCTCAAAAGGAACTACCCAAGTGTGTTAAATGCTTTGCGACATTTGTTTTGCAGTGATTACACGATGAGAACTGAACAAATTTGTTCAGGCTACACGTTATGACATTTTATATGAAACGATCTACCACGGTCTACCATAAATTTTCACTGAGAAAATAATATGATATCATATTTCTTTTAGTTGTGACGGTAGACCGTGCACAAATAGGGACTTTAAGATAGTGGACAACGGTAGGCTGGAACGGTTGGATGCGTATACCGGAGACTGAACGAGTACGATAGAAAGGCGCGAAAATGTTTAACTTAAGATTCGGCCAACACGACCGTAGGACGGTGGAATAAACATGTCTTTTGAAGAGGCGAGAAATTCTCTTGTAATTTCTTTTGCAGAAGGTTCAATTAGCGAGGAGGAATTTCTTATTTTATACCATGAATACGAATCAGTGAATCCTCTTTATCCTTACTGGGAATTTGAACCATTTTGTTTAGATTCCTTGGATTCTAGCGAGTGTAAATCCGCTAAGGGGAATTGGTTCATAAACAAAAAATGCGGCTACAATTATCTCTTTTACCTTTCTTTTCTGCTTTCCTCCTGTGTCATGGTGGATTATGGATAACGCTACATTGAGAACAAGCAAATTTTGGTTTGAGCCGTGATGTGGCCGAGTGATGTCGAGTCTTTGAATGAACTCAGAATTTTCGCTAGAAATGATTAAAATAGTGCGAATAAGTATGGATGAATTCCTACCGTTTTCACCGTAGATTCCACGACGAGAAACCCGGCGAAAACATACTGTCCTAGAAGCACGACGGTCAAATGTCACGGAGATTTTGCGTGACATGACACTCATCTAACCGTCCCAGTCTACCGTCGTGTACTATCTTAAAGTCCCTAATAGTAGACCGTTGGGACATGGAATAGAACACGATTTCTAACTATGTAAACTTTATTATTTAACATTTATTAATGTATAGAATTGACTAGAAAAGTAAGAAGTTGAATTGTGCCTTTGTAAAAAGGTAAGATTTTCAGCTGTAACGCCATCATCGCAGATGACGTCACTCAGGACCACAATAAATGTATTGCGTTACATAGTGTAAGTGTAAGTGTTAACATTTTCGGAAAATCACTTCTGCTGGTAAAAATATTTTGTTCACTTTAATAATTGGTACGGCGTCCTCTGCTACAATACTCATCACAAATCGTTGAAACAGACACCGTTTCTCTCGAATTTTCTAGAAAAATCCTGAGATTTCTACTTCACACTGTTTTCCCACCTGAAATGTGCCTTCTCTCTCCCCAATGTTGAGCCACGCGTGTTTTGAAGCACTCAGACCACCGTGATACCCACATCAACATTGGGGAAGGGGAAACAGACACAAGTGTTTCAAGATTTTTGACGAGTATTGTCTTTGCGTTTGAAGGGCATGGACGGGTAACGTTAACGTAGGCAGAGTGATTATTGTTGCCTGCAGTGTTTACGTGAGGAGTGTTTTTGTTCTGACTGTTCTAGATGTGAAGTAGGAGTTATATAAAGAAGCTATGTAGACTTTTGAGTATAGCGATTTTAAGGTACTTTTGGGGTAAAACAGTTTAGTGGAACGGCTCTGCCTATTAGCACATTGCGATGGTGTTTAAAGGTATAATCGATAGCGTGACTCGTGCACGTGCGTATTATCTATGTCGGGTTAAAGGCCTATCTGTGTGAACAGTTGCCAGCATGTGCAAAATTTCTGCGGCGAGTGTTTATAGAATTGCACATGAGAGAACGTATAAGAGGCACACTTCTGAGGAGACGTGTAAAAGAGGTCGGAAGAACAGGTTAAGTGACCGTGACAAAAGACGACTGATACGATGCATTACAGTTTTGAGGAAAAGAGAGGGAAACTTTACCTGTAAAGCACTGATGGAGGAAGGCGGAATTCAACAAAAGGACGTATCTGTAAGAACAGTATCTCGTTTTCTCAATTCACAAAATTACTACTATTTGCAGACTCGCAGAAAGGGGCTCATGACAGCGGAAGACCACAGCAAAAGAGTTAAGTTTGCAAAGTACATGAAAGCCAACTACGGCCAGGAGATTTGGACAGAAGGAATTTCCTTTTATCTGGATGGAACAGGATTTACGTACAAAAGAAATCCACTAGATCAGGCTCGTGCACCAAAAGCTCGTGTCTGGAGAAAGAAATCAGAGGGTTTGGCTCCGGGATGCATAGCAAAGGGCCGCCAAGGGGGAACTGGGGGCAAAGTACTACGACTGATGGTGGCAATTTCTTACAATAAAGGAGTTATCTGCTGTGAACCATACGAGAAAATGAATGGTCGTTATTTCGCTGCGTTTATTGATAACCATTTTGATCGCCTATTCGCAGCTGCTGACAAAGGATGTAGCTGAACTTTCTTACAAGATGGGGATCCCTCTCAAAATTCGGCATTAGCACGGGCAGCGATGCAACGCACAAACAGTACCTTAATCAAACTGTGTCCAAGATCTCCGGATATGGCGGTCATTGAAAATGTGTTTCCCATGGTGAAAGAATCGTGTTATCAATACATTTTATTCTATATCTGTTGAGACTGTGAACAATTTAATACGCTCTATGCCGAAACGAATTGATATGGTTATTAGAAATAAGGGGAAGCGTATAAAATATTAAAGAAATTCCATTATTTGCTTTCTGTGGATAACTGCGTGAGATTTCTTCTCGCAAAATGTAAACTTTCAGAGACAAAAATAACTATCGCACTATTCGCCAAAAATAAGGGGGGAAGGGTGGTGTTGCATATTTCAAAACAGAAAGCGGTGAAAATTGCTCCGATGGCCATCAAGACGACGTTTAGCGACTTTTACATAGCAGAATGATTTTTTGCGGTCATTGTATGAAATTGATTCGCTATTCATAGTGACAAGATTTCTCTTGGAGCTCTTGAGAAAGAGTAGTGAAGTACATTGCCTCTTAGTCCTTATCTCAAATAACTACACAAAGGTGTCAAAGGAACACGGAACCTTTTCCTTCTTTTGCTATAATCTGAACAGTTCTATGTACAAAAATAAGCATACTTTGTAGAAAATGACATTATTAAAAGAGATCATTTGTTGTAATGACCTGTCGGGCTTCTTAGCGCTGAAACTCAACAATTCACCATGGTGAACCCCTACAAATAGCCTTATTGAATAGCTTCATCAAGAAAATTATCCCTAAGGTGTATGTTCCGTGATCTGTTCTATCACTTAAAACACTTGTAAACGCAGTAGCTTTTGTTTTTGGTTCCTAAAAAAGGCAAAGAATTTTCCAAACACCATGGTGAATCGTGTAACACTTAATCCATATGTCAACAAACTCGGCGATATTTACATACGATCATGCGTAATTGAATTAGTCGCCTTGTGGGAAAACAAGTCGACTAAAACATTTTCCACACCGGGGGACTGACCTCTGCTGTTCCTCGGGTATTTGATGGAAGAGATTGAAGACCCGCCACCTTACCTTCATCATCTGAGTCTTCCTGTCATCAACAACACCGCCTCGTACATAACTAAGTTCATCCTTACTGGTACAAAATATGGGTGTATCTCCCTGAAACAGAATATCTTGTGGGTAGTGTGTTTTGGGGGCGGGTAGATGAACACTTTGCCCTTCAAGAAACATTAAGAAGTCATGCCAGGGAATAATTTGGGCCGACCACCTAAAATCGTTGAGAAAAACTACTTCTGACTGTTCTGCGCCAACCCAAGCAAACGTTGTAGAGGCTGGATTACTGAATGTTTTGTAGATTATGTTCAAAGGGTTTAGCAAAAATGTTTTCGCACAGTTACAGGGACCTTTCAAGTACAAATTGCGATACTTTCCGCGCCCTTTGTCGAGAAGTATGCGAACAGCTTCTGCAAAGTCATCCCTCACAATAGAGTTCTGCTCTAACACTTCTTTTGCCATTTGCAACCACTGGCCGTCACACCCTGGCTCACACTCTCCTTCCAATTTACTGTACAAAATCTCAATTCTAGTCATTTTACTCCTTTGCAGTGTGCTCTCCGCGTTTTGTAATTCCCAGCCTACAGCAATCGCTTCATCCACGATTCGCGATGAACTGCGCCAAGTCAAGTTTCCCCTCACTTTTCTGCTTTTGTGCTAACACCAGCAGCTCTAGCCGAGTTTTTATGCCATTTTTTACGGCTATCTGCGATACATCATAAACCGATAAACTTTGGGAGGACTTTTTACGCTTCCTTCGTCCATTGGCAAGTCGAGTGTGCGTTTCGGTAGCCCTTGAACTATCGGGTGCAGGGGTGTTAGTCAAATCGGGATGATTATCAGACTGTAAGTAACTCTCGTCTTCCTTGGTCGTGTACTGCCACGCTGAATAATAATTGCTGTGGTGGACGCTGAAATTCACTTTCACTCCGTATCGCTCATCAAGATAATTGCGTATTTTCAGCCAGCGTCGCCTTGCGTTTAATTTCACTGCCATGTGATAATGAATCCCCCCATCCCTATGCCGTTCTTGGCTACACACCCACTGTACTATCTCACAACGCGTTAATGGGTCTGCATTGTCGAAACTATCCAACACCAGCTGAACAAAACTTGATTAGGAACTATCTCTTCGTTCGCTCGGCTGTATGTGATTAGATAAATACTCCGAACTTGACGTGACCCCAGCGACTCCGATTGCTCAGTAGCATCATCACCTGCTACATTTTCCGTCAGGGTGCTTAAGTCTAACACTTGAATACTTGTCACTTCACAATTTTCCATTTCACTACACGATAATATACAGTCCGCTTTTCTTGAACAGGAAAGAGATTTACCAACAGATATGCCCTTATTTATCGCGCTGAGAAAATCTAATTAGCTTCGGTAAATATTATTTCCCCTTTTTAAAAGTTGGAATATATGTCTTCAGAAAGTGAAGTTTCATCAGCGACCTCACATTTTCCCGCATGTGTAACACATTGCTTTAAATTCCCTGATTTTTATCTTTTCCTTTTATTTTCAAATATAACTGAACAATAATCCGACATCCTAAATTTCTCTTTCTCATCTGTGCGCGAACCAAGCAGGTATATTCCATCAATGATCGAAAAATTCGTCTTGAACACTTATTCTTTCCTCTCTTCAGACTAAATACAATACTCGTCACAAATCGTTGAAACAGACACCGTTTCTCTCGAATTTTCTAGAAAAATCCTGAGATTTCTACTTCACACTGTTTTCCCGACCTGAAATGTGCCTTCTCTCTCCCCAATGTTGAGCCACGTGTGTTTTGAAGCACTCAGACCACCGTGATACCCAAATCAACATTAAGGAAGGGGAAACAGACACAAGTGTTTCAAGATTTTTGACGAGTATTGTAGCGATAATGAGATCCAAGCGCTTATACATTGATGCAATGGTATTGTCAATAATATCTTTTCACGTTCTGTACAATGTTCTTTTCACTTGGCATGCAAACTCCTGAAATGTTTCAGAGCTTATACGATTGGTTAACGCTTGTTTCTTTAGATCCTGCTTTACTATATTGAAAATATTCTCAATGGGATTCAAATCCGGACTACGCTTAGGAATAGCAAATAGTCTCCCCCCAACTTCTCTAACAGCTTTTCGTGCCTTTGAACAGTTCAGAATCAGACAATTGTCATGAACAAATAATCTAGATGGCTCTTTACCGCTTTTCCGGAACATTTCCCGGTACTTTCTGCGTACAAACTGTTCAATATAGTCACCATCAAGTTTGTCATACTGTTCACAATAAATGACACCTTTTTCATAGGAAATAGCAACTAGCATTTTTACAACTTTCGCCCTCGATCCGACGTGGGATCCCTTCGCAGCCAACACGAGCCCCTTGTTTCGTTTTCGCCATACTTTGCCTTGCGGTGCTCGGGCGTCGTTCAACGGATTGCGCTTGTGATGAAAACTCACGCCATCGAGAAAGAAGCAAATTTCCCTTTGGAAAAAGTCTGCTGGATAGGTTTTTTTCACCCTACGCGCAAATTGAACTCGCTCTTGGTGATCACGTGAAGTTAAAATACTTTTCTTATGTGCTTCTTGCAGGTTGTATCCCATGCGGTTTAACGTTCTGTTAACCGTCCAAAGGGAAACGTGCTGCAGACCTGATTCAGCTCGAAGACGGTGGCAAGAGAAATTGCCTTCTTCCTTGCGCAGTTTTTGAACATTTCTGTCAAGAACACGTTGCTGGCGCCCAGTTATTAATCGCGGCCTCCCACGAGAGTTGCCATTCTTTTGAGAATTTCTTCCGTTTAAACAACGGTAAACAGACGCCCTGGAAATCTTACATCTGTCCACGATTTGCCTGATAGACAAACCACCGTCTACACGTAACAATCGCACCAATGCCCTAGTTTCGGGCTCAATTTTGTGACTAGAAACCATGCTGTTTTCAACAACCTCACGTCACAAACCACGAGTTTCTAATTCCACAATTCAAAGACATTCTTTTCCACGCTTTGCAGGCAATTAGAATGTAAATACCTACAGAGACGACAACAACAAATCTTGCAGTGCAACATGGCTGATAAGTTTGTCGCAACGTTGCGCATTCGCAGAGAAACTACTCAAAAACTATAGGAACGATTCAGACAACAAGTAGCAAAAATAGTGGAGACACTTTGCCTTCTTGGGACCTTAGTAGCTTCCCTCATCTCTCCCACACTGCGCCCCCCTTCCCCCCCTTATCAATGTTGCTAGCAATACCAAATCATGTGGAAAACTTGAACGGTCAACATTGAAAGGGGGAGAGGGAAGGGGGAGGTGGGAAAGGATGAAATTCTAGATTTGGTGGGAATGGAAAGATAGAAAAGGTGTTTTTTAATGGGAGTATCTCACCATTTTTGCAACTTGTTGTAGCTCATGTATCGCTAGTTATAGAGTCTTTCACGGAGAAAATTGACTGAAAACACAAATTTTGAATTTTTGGGAAATTTTGGCCTGCACATAGTTGATCAAATCATAATATCCTTTTAAATATGGTGTTGCCACCCGTTTATGAAGAAGTGTTTTAGCAAAACAGCTGTGGTGTTGCCTGAGTTGACTTTTGTTGACAAAGAGGAACTGCCTGTCGCCTTCCTTAGTATTGCTCATGCTGTTCACATAGATTCTGAGAACAAAGAGCCTTCTGATGTCAATATTGGTGCTTCGGAGGACTCTAGCGATGAAACTGAAGACGAAGATGACAATACCGAGGATGGCAATGACCGAGACTATTCGAATTTGCAATGGTCTTGTCACGTTCAAGCTCCAGGAGGGATGGATTTCAATGAAGATGTAGGCATCAAAGTCGACATGCCCGCAAATTCCACTTGCATGGATTATTTTCATCTGTTCTTCACCGATCATGTTTACCAGCTGATTGTGAGTGAGAGCATCTGGTTTGAGCGGCAGAAAGGTGAACTTGGTGTGGATTTATTGGGCAGTCTCCAAAAGTTTGGTGTCCCTGAATTGAAAGGTTGGCTTGGTCTCACATTGACCATGGGCTTAGTGAAAAAAACCAACCTCAAATTGTATTGGTCTTCTAATGCAGTCACTAATACTTCATTATTCGCAAACACAATGCCTAGAGATTGTTACCTTGCAATTCTGAGGTTTCTGCATTTTGTGACAACGACAATATACCAGACCCTGCAGTTCCTAATAGGGATAACCTGTGGAAAATAAGACCTCTTCTAAATATTCTGCTTCCTTACCATCACAGAATTTGTCTTTGGATGAAACTTTGATAAAATTCAAGGGAAGAGTACAATTCAGGCATATTTTGCCTTTGAAAAGAAGATGGTTCAGTCTGAAGGGATTTGTAATTGCTGATGCAGACAATGGACATGGCCTGAACACCATTATTTATACTGGGAAGGAAGGTCCTGCAGCTAGCAAAGACCTTGATTTTAGAGTTGTAATGCAACTTACAGAGCCATATGCAGATAAAGGCTACCGGTTGTATGTTGACAACTGGTATACCTCAGTCCCACTACTTTTCGAACTAGAAAGGAGAGGAATACTTGCATGTGGTACTATAAGGGCAAATAGACAATAATTAAAAAATATAAAAAAAACCAACCTCAAATCGTATTGGTCCTCTAATGCAGTCACTAATACTCCATTATTCGCAAACACAATGGCCAGAGATCGTTACCCACGCTGGGGCCAAACCACCCCTGTTGTGGGTCTTCGGGGGAGTGAGGTGGGTATTGGGTAAAAATCAAGATGGCGCAAAATAAGGAATTTACGTGACAAAAATCCAAGATGGCAGCCAAAGTTGAGTTTGCTGAAACGCTTCGACCTGCTTTACAGCGTGCTAAATTTGACTGTTTATCCAAAATTTCAACTGGGGATGGAATCAAAAAAGTGAGTGACTTCTTTCGAGAGCTTGATGGTGCCGTGGGAGTCTTGGACCATAAATACAACGAGCGTTCCAGAGATCGAGAGATACAACGACTGTTGCCTTCACAAGGAATGGTAGCTAGGGCCTTAAGAAAGATTCACATAAAAATTATTCGCCGCCTCAGTTCAAGACCGAGATTAGCTAATCCATGGATCGGTGAATTTACTGTGGATATGCCCAAGGAGGTGATGGAATGCATCTCAAAAAATATCTTGGACCGAACAAATTTCGGTCATGAATTTAGTGAAACGAACTCTCAATTGTTTTACAAAATCATTGATTTTCGTAAGGCAAAATATTTATTCAGAAGAATGGACATTGATGGGGTTGAAGTGGAGCTTCAGGACATTCTAAAAAAACAAATAAATCGTGAACAGGAGAGGTGTGAGGTGATTGTTTCAGATGAGAAGCCACTGGAGTTGAAGTTTCATAAGAAAAATGAAGTTCTGACCGTGAAATTTCACTATGGCTACTGGAACATGGACGGTGTGCCACAACACTAGATCTAAGACATTACTATTATTATTATTATTATTGAAAGTAGGATTTTAACACCCAGGGAGCAGGGTTGACGAAGTGGTGAGAGCACTCGCCTTCCACAAATGTGGTCTGGGATCGATTCCCAGTTGGTTGTGTGTGCAAGGTTGAGTTTGTTGATTCTCTCTACTCTGCTTCAAGAGGTTTTCCCCGAACTCCAGCTTTCCCCAACATTTTATATGCTTTGTTGTGATTCAATCAGTTGTTGCTGTACATCATGATCAAAATCATAACTATTAAATTATAGTTTATTGTTCAATTTCAAAACCATCATTATATATTGTTCACTTTTCAGTCAATTAAGTTAATTGACATTGCAATTTATTCATATATTAGATATACTATAAGCTCTTTTCCTATGATCAATCTAGCAAGAAAAGGCACATCCCATGTTTTTGTTTATAATGTGTCTTCCAGTGAATTCTCAGTCATACTCTAATGCAAAGGGCATAACAATAACAATAGCAATAACAATAACAATAACAATAATAATAATAATAATAATAATAATCACTTTCTCTTAAAGTACTTGAGAACAGATTTCAAATGGTGATCTTGAATGCAACTCCATGACTCCCTGGAGCAGTAATTATTTGAAGGCTTTGAGGGCAGCTACACTCAGTTTTCATTATTGCTACAGTTCTGTTTCATATGGAACATTGGTAGTGTCTAAGCTAGTAATCAGGATTTTATAGGTTTGACTACAAGGAACACTTAGAATTTTTCTGAGTTGAAAATTACCACTTGTACAATAATCACTTGAGCACAGAGGCTCAACTAATTGGGGAGACAGGAAATCAAATGAACTCAACACAAATTATATTACATTGTTATCTCTGATAACATTATCGAGAGTTGAGTTGTTTCTACGAAAGTATAAGATAATTAAAATAATATTTTCCATTTAATCAATAATTGCAACACTAAAAAATAGGAAATAAAGTGTATATATGTTTATACATATAACGAATTAACTATTTAAGAAACTGCTTGAGCTCATTGTTAACTTTTCCAGTAGCAACACTTTGCTTCACTAGCTTCATCAGGTTGTCTTTGCATATCGTGCAACCTTCATCAGCGACATTTAACTTAGGCAGACCACAATAACAAAATCTGTCATCGTGGTCTTTAACCCTCTTGGGTATGTAAGACTCAGAACCTTTCTTTTTCTCTTGACGATAAATAACACTGTAGGGGTCCATCTCCCTAAGCCATAAGAGACAGACAAACTCATGACGGAACACAATCCACCACCTCATACTTTTCTTCACATTGCAAGTGTTCTCAACATACTTTGCCAGCTTGACATGTTTAGCCTCTCGACCCTGCATAGAGTTAAGGCCAAGCCCAAACCCAAGCTCCTCCAATAGTAGGTTGGTGTGATATGGAATGGCATAGCCCAGGGTCCACACGGTGGGATTCACCCCATCTAACAGGAGACGATTTGCTGTGAAATAGTTTTGGCACAATTTCTTCAAATCATCAACTTGCTGCTTGCTTACATCAACTCTGGAGTAAATAGCAGCAGCATCCCTGATTTGCACACCAATGAATGCTAGTGTGTGAAGCTTTAGGACAGACCCACTTGACAGCTTGTCTATCTGCAACAGTGCCTTAATTAGGTAAGCAAAGTTCCATGAAAATCTCTTGGATTCCAGACCAGTGAATCTGTATGAAAAAGGGATTCCCTTCTTTCTCTTCTCACTAAACCACCTATTAAAGCTGTTGCAAAGTCTTCCACACTTTATGGTTTCTCGTAAACTCTTCAGAAATGCCACCAGTGCTGAGGAGTTTGGAAGGTCTGAGACCACTGTTGCTGTCTTCAGTTTAGCTTGGTCAGTGTACTGCATGGCCACTGTCAGGAGAGCTAAAAACCAATGCTGCCAGGCATTGTTAGTGTTGTGGAGTGGCTCAGCTTTAGCTAAATCCACATATTTGCCTAGAGGGGGGACAAATTCTTGCCTAGATTTCTCCTTGGCAATTAATTTGGTGACCTCTGATCTTTGTTTCCCATGAGGGTCTTTAAGCTTGTCTTTAAACTTGGCAACTTTCTCTGCAACTTGAATCCGCTTGGAGTAATCCCATGGTTGCCAAGTTGCTTCTGGTCCACCAATTGAGCCACCAATAGTGGTTTTGTCAGTTTGGTTCACATTGGCAAATGGTGAAAAGTAAATGGCACAGTTATTAAGCTCGCCTGACATGGATGACAACCATTTCATGTCAGCTGGGATCAACTGGAATCTAAATTCAACCACATGGCCTTGGTCTGTAGTGAGTTTAGTTCGCTCTATACGCTTCATTTCTTCTACCAAATGCTTGGTGTATTGCTTCATCAAGGGAGTGTCTTCAGCACAATTAGCACCCATCAGAAGGTGGTTGTCGTTGCAGCTCTGCACCCTGTTTAGAAGGTTCAGAATGCTGACAAGGTATGCTATAAATTAAGAATTAAAATCATGAGGGAACATTTAACTAAAAAAAGTGGTCATCACTAGCTCCCACAAAAAATTAATGCTAAAGAAAGTATCCAATAAATAATATTTTAAAGACATTATTTTAATACTGCACTACTATACATACACTATATCACTATCATCTGAAAGTGCAAAAAGCAATACCTGTTGCTGTATCATCTTTCCCAAAGGGAGCACCATCTGCACCAATGGCTACATGCAGAACTCCTTTCATGCCATTGAACCAATGTAGGCAGGGGTTTTTCAAATCCAGAAACAAGTACATATCAGCTAATCTAGCAGGAAAGGTTCCAAGGGCCTGTAAACACCAGATGTTGATTCCAGGGAATATTTGCTTGCCAGGTCTTCCAATGATAGCACTATACCAATTTCTATGGCTTTGACAAAACTCATGAGTGATTTGTAAGGCAAAATGTTTGGAACTTCACATCCTTTCATAAGTTCTGTTTTCTGGTTTTTCTTTTTCTTTCCAGTTTCTTTTACCACATCTGAACTATTTCTAATGCTTGTGTACTTTCTCTTACTAATGAGGCCTCCTTCATATAGTACACGCAAGCTTCTCACCTGATTTCCTTCGCTTTGTTCGTAATGTTTTATTTTGCTCTTGACAATACCTGGAATTATCTCTTGCATGCAAGTATCTGAGTTGCTAATATAATTGGTCATCTCAGGTTTTGAGGCGGTGGATATTAATGTCGTCCACAAACCATCAAGCACTGGTTTGTTGTCTTGGGGTGATTTTTTTGTGGCTCCAGAGCAAGTATGGATTGGCCCAAGTGCAGCCAGGGTCTTTTTTCTGCGTCTAAAAAACTGCTTTCTGGAAAGATTAAGCTTTTCGCTATTTGTTGGCAGAATTTTGCTTGAGATAGTAGGTCCTCTGTCATCTTTTATCTTTTTGGCTTGATACCCACTGTCGTCATTGACTACATTTTCCAAGTCAGAAATCTGTGCATTATAGTTAAATTCAATATATTAATTAAAAAACAAAATATATTTTTTGTAATCACTTGTAACAACAAATATGCAGATTTATAATAGTCCAGTCTCTATCAACTCCATTTCTTAGTCTAAAGGAGCTTTAATTAAATGAAATCACTTAATGTGTATAATTTAGGCACCAAATCATATCATTTACAGCTTCATATCAGTTAGGCAAGCTGGCAAAATTATAAACTAGAATGAAGCATTTTCCAAGAAGCTTTATATATTAATTAAATGAAATTACTTAATGTGCATTTAGACACCAATTCATATCACTTACAGCTTCATATCATTCTGGCAAGCTGGCAAAATTATAAATTAGAATGGACTATTTTCCAAGGAGCTTTAATTAAATGAAATCACTTAATGTGTATTTAGACACCAATTCATATCACTTACAGCTTCATATCAGTTAGGCAAGCTGGCAAAATTATAAACTAGAATGAAGCATTTTCCAAGAAGCTTTATATATTAATTAAATGAAATTACTTAATGTGCATTTAGACACCAATTCATATCACTTACAGCTTCATATCATTCTGGCAAGCTAGCAAAATTCAAAACTAGAATGGACCATTTTCCGACTAGAATGGGATTATAAGTTTATATTTTGTTTACAAATCATGTTGTACATAGGAAATGCGCGGAACAAAATATAATTTATACAAACCTTTCGCTTTTGTCTTCGAATATGCTCTTCAGTTTTGTGAAGTTTCGAATTCAAAGCTTCAAGTTCCGTCGCCTTCTCATCTAGTTGCAATTTCAGCTTGCTTATTTTAGCGTCTTGTTCGACCAACGCAAGGGCCAGTTCTTGTGATCTCTCCTTTTTTAAGCGGTTATATGCAGCAAGGGGAAAGCGTTGTTTTCGCCCACTCGAGGTTACCCTAAACACCCATGACAATTTTTTTTTGTATTAGGACAATAGCTTTTAATATGTACATTTTTAATAAGATGAGACATCGAACTAACATCGTATGACTTTCGATTTTGGTGTGAGTTTCGACATTCAGAGAAAATCTTCATTGAAAAGCATTACCTTGAATGCTCCTCGGCTGGAATATCTTCGCAATTTGCTATTCCAATCATACTACTTTCCTCGATTAATTTTTGCGTATTACGCCTTCATTACACACCAATGGAAAGCTAATGAACTGAAAAATACAAAATAAGGCGCCATTTCTGGCTGCGTTGTACCCAGGCTACGAAAATCCCGGTTGAAATCCGCCGATTTGGCCCAAAATCCTTTCACTGACATACCCACAGGCCTTTGCCCGCTCGAAGCCGCCATCTTGAAAAATGTGACCCACGGGCTGACGACCCATCTGGGGGGTAGTCTGGCCCCAGCGTGCCTTGCAATTCTGAGGTTTCTGCATTTTGTAACAATGACAATATACCAGACCCTAGAGATCCTAATCGGCATAAACTGTGGAAAATAAGACCACTTCTAAATATTCTGCTTCCTTACCATCACAGATTTGTCTTTGGATGAAACTTTGATAAAAATTCAAGGGAAGAGTCCAATTCAGGCATATTTTGCCTTTGAAAAGAAGATGGTTCGGTCTGAAGGGATTTGTAATTGCTGATGCAGACAATGGATGTGGCCTGAACACCATTATTTATACTGGGAAGGAAGGTCCTGCAGCTAGCAAAGACCTTGATTTTAGAGTTGTAATGCAACTTACAGAGCCATGTGCAGATGAAGGCTACTGGTTGTATGTTGACAACTGGTATACCTCAGTCCAAGGTCCTGCGGCTAGCAAAGACCTTGATTTTAGAGTTGTAATGCAACTTACAGAGCCATATGCAGATAAAGGCTACTGGTTGTATGTTGACAACTGGTATACCTCAGTCCCACTATTTTTCGAACTAGAAAGGATAGGAATACTTGCATGTGGTACTGTAAGGGCAAATAGAAAATATTTGTTTCAGGATATTGTGGATCCTAAGAAGGAGCAAGTTAAGAGAATAGCTCGAGGGGATTCTCTTTTCAGGCAAAGTGGAAGTCTTGTTTGTGTTACATGGAAATACAAAAAAAGATGTGCACTTGCTGTCTACTTTGCCAGAAGGTCCTGAAATTGGGCAGGTGGAAAGAAAAGTCCCAAGGACGCTGGGAGAAAAAAATCTTTCCACAACCAAAATTGATCAAATTGTACAACTCACACATGGGAGGGGTTGATCAAAGGATGGCAAATTGCTCCAGACTAATGAAAGGCCAGATATGGTATTACAAAGTGTTTTTCCACTTGGTTGAGGTTGCTGTGCACACATCCTGTACCAGAAAGCTGGCCACCCAGATACCACTCTTGATCGATTCAAAGAGGCACTGGTGCAACAACTAATTGGAGGAAATTGTTTTCGCCGTCAGGACAGGAGTCAGATATTGCCAGACACTTGCTTCAATCACATGCTTTATCACCACCCTGTGGTCACTGAGACTCGTAGGAAATGCAAGGTGCACATCCAACAGGTTGACACCAGCTATGAGTGTGGCATCTGTCATGTCAGAATGTGTCCAGCACCGTGTTTTGAGAGGTACCACAATTTACACAAGTACCTTTTTGACGATCCATCAAGAGATGGCCCCAAATGGCTAAAGGATGCCAATGGCAGACCAAGGGCTGGACCTGGTAGGCCACTGCAAGGGAGATCCAGATGAAAACTTTGTATACCATGTAAATCATCCTCAGTGAAGCAGGTTTTTCGTAGCATTTCAATGTGCCACTTTTGTGTGAAAAGTTTTTGTTGAACTGGTACAGTAATATTTATTGCACATACTTTACAATTCAAATGATCAGTCAGAATGAGATCCAACTATCAACATTTGTTTTTGAAATGTTCTTCTGTGGTGGAGTTTCTCATTCAGTGTTTAGTGACCTAAACATTCATATTCTATGTTTAAGAACAGTTCTGTTCGGCAAACAGTTTGTCATTTGCAAAATGAAACAATTTTTCTTGTTTTTTTTCATTTTCAAGATTTTTCACATTTTTTCTTTAGCTTCTGTTATACACCACTGTATTAAAAATGATAGAATGAAATCTCTTCTTTCAGAAAATG
>NC_090883.1:4752706-4768536 GCF_036669925.1 Montipora capricornis
CCCAGAATTTGTTTCTATGTTGTTCTCCACACCACTTGGCTCTGAAAAAAAGGAAAAACAAATCAACACTCGCATGCCAAGACTGTATGCAATCTACAGAACAATACAGCTGTCAGAAACTGCTATAACTGAAAATCAGTGTGTAACTACTTAACTATTGTACGCAAGGGTGGGTGTCACTGTGTGACAGAGTGTAAATTGCACTTAGTTATAGCTTGACTGAAGCTGCCAGAGGAGAGCATTGATGTCGCTGTACTTTAAACAATCAGTGCTTGTTTCTTATGGTGGCGTGACTGATAAAACGGCGTATGTGTTAGTGTTTCAAATTCTTCTTGTTAATGAAACTGCTAAAGTTATTTTATCTTGCCCATAATACTTTCCAACTGACAGTTTTTTGGCCCTACCGCAAGATTGATTTGCGCCCAACCATAGGAAAAAAAAAAAACACTGCAATGATACACATATAATTATAAAAAATGCATATTAACATTTTCTAATTTCAGCCTAGTTTAAGTTAGTCCTTACCGTCCAATTTGGTTCCTTTTTCGCACACTGCTACTAAGTCTTCTGGGGACCAAACTTCAGCAATTACTTCACAGTCCTCCATGACCCACTGTTCTCCTTTGATAATTAATAGCAGATCGGCTGGCAATATTCCAGTCATTTGGGACAGTTGCTTACGGAGCATTCCATACGTTGAATGGAGGGGAAAGGAAATTTTGAATTCCATAGGTTCACTTCCGTTGAGCCCGTGACGAACCACTGTCATCTCCAGAGCCAAGCTTTTACCGATCTCAGAAGACTGGGAGTAGACAGTTTCTTCTCTTGCTTTCTTGACTGAATTCTTAACCGTGCTTTCAGATGCTCTCAATGGCTTGCTACCTTTCTTAGGCTTCAAACTTGATCTACTCTGTGACCGCTCTTTGTTCTTATTCTGGCGGGAAAAACCGTTGGTTCGTTTCTTGGCCACCTTATCCTCCCAGCGTGCTAGAACCTCATTTCCATCTAACATCTCGACATCATCTTCGTCTGACTCGTCTACTGAATTGATACAAAAATCATTCCAAGCTTTATCGTAGGGAGCATTTCTTGGCTTTTTCAAGGGTGGAGAATTCAGGTTCTCCAGGTCCTCGTAATCCTTCAGTTTTGAGGGCTTTTTGCGACATCGGCCATCCTTGTTACTAATGTCAGCATTTTCCCTTGATTTTTTGAGGTGGTCGATGAATTCTCCACAGTCCCTCCTAGAACCTTTCTTGAGATTCGTGGCCTCAAAAATATTCCTCCATCAGGTCACCATTCTCGTTAACGACACTCCAAAGAACTTTTGTTTGACCGTTTTCCATCTTAACTTTGTTTTCAGGCACAATGTGCGGCCCTTTTGACTTCTGAAGGAAACTCTGCGGCATAGTACATCGCCATTTTGTAAAGCCAAAGTAACAAATTATGCGAATGTTAGGAAACGTCCAAGAGCACTCCGAGGATGAATTGTTCAAATCTTGCGCCTTGGCGAAGTTAGAATGACCTTTCGGATATTCGTGATGTTACCCATGGGAATTAAATATTAAATTAATGACATTTAATACCTCAGAAGAGGAAGGATCTGATATAATTGTCACGGGTTTCGTAAGGGACAGTGGTTGTTAAATACAGTTGTTAAATACATCATGACGCTGCAGCTTTCTGAGGGAAACAAAGACAAAGATTTCTATATAGGATCTAGTAAGGCCTGCTTGTCCCACAGACTTCTCTCCATCAAGCCGCCGGACATTGTTGGAAGATTACTGAGATCGCTAGATCGCTAAGCACTGGAAAGCAACTGAATTTAAAAATTGGCTACTACATTATTCTGTGGCAGTTCTTCGCCCAGTTTTAAATCCTTTGTACCTTTTTCACTGGACCCTTCTTGTGGGTGGAATAGGAATACTCTGTAGTGATTCCATTGTGAACGACAATTTAAGTAGTGCCGACAGTATGTTACAAGACTTCGTTCTCTTAACAGGAATTCTGTATGCACCAACAAAATGCACCATGAATGTTCACCTTTTGCAGCATCTTGCCGACTATGTCTCAAGAAGAGGACCGATATGGGCATATAGCTGTTTTGCCTTTGAAGGTATGAATGCCTTCATCAAACCCCTTGTTCATGGAACGCATCACGCAATGGAACAAATAGGTTGCGCTATTGGACTTTGTTTTGGTCTATCTAACTTTACTAAAGACGTTTTGGCCAATGCTAATGTTCCCAAAGATAGTAAACGTTTCATAAGAAGTCTTACTGGCTATTCCAAAAGCAATTACAAAATATCTTCCAGGATAGCCGCAGGTTACCTCTGCGGGAAACACAGTAACATTGACAGCAACATTTTGACCTTGGTAAAGGTACATGTAATTACTAACAGACGGCCGAAAGATTATGAAGTTTAGGCTTATCGTCGATTTGAGAGTGATGAGGGTCAAAAATTCTATTCCTCTTTCACTAAAACATGGAAGACAAACTCAACTGTTATCGAATATACTGAAAATTGTTCTGTTTGTTATGGAAGAGTCAAGCTCTTTTTGAAACTGAATAATAAAGCAATTTACGTTTGCGATAAACTGGAGGAAACTTTTGACAATGTCAGATTTAACAAGCATGACTGCGATGCAACTTTGCGATCCTTTTCTGTCCACGACGATGACCGAAATCGAATAAGTGCTATTTTGCAAAGATATCACGATAAGCGGCTTGTAAATCATCACGTTTATGTTAAACCAAGCTTTCGGGCACCTGCTATAATATCTGTTGAACAGATCCGAAGAAAGTGTGTTTTTATTGACATTTCAACTGATGCATGGGTCATTTCTCGTTTTCCGAACATAACTGAGCATGATTAAATAACCTTTGAATGCTGATTGTATACTATGGTAAAGTGTAACGTTATGCGTCACGCAATAATTATTGTTCCTCTCTGCTACATGTGCTTCGCTTGTTCAGGATTTTATACGTTGTCTGTTTCGTTTGGAATTCGCCCATTATAGGGTGCTTTTGAATTCAATCTAAAAGGTATCTTAGCAGTATGTACACTAAAAGTGTCACTGGCGAAGCTGCAGATGTTTACGCGTTGTTGGCGGGAGTAAATTTAGATTTTTGTTCACATCAATCACTCAACACTGACTGTAATCGAGTTGTTGACACTTCTGCAGTTAGTCTTCCGTGGTCATTTTTTGAAAAGCACGATATGCTGCTTGAAGAAAAAAGAAAGCACGCAATTTTTTAAACATAATTAACACTTGAATCTCAGTGGAGTAGCTCTAGTGATCGTTCGAAATGACTGGTTACAAAGTTGATGTGATGCGTTCTACACTTTGTCAATTAATAGAGTAGAAGTAGATTGACCGGTAACGGTTCGTAATAACTGAACTCTGAGTCCGCTTCAGTGAAAGCTGCTATCTAAGCTTAGAGCTTGAGATAAAATTCACGAATGTTTTGGTGTATATCTTCCTGTTCAGTTGTCGTTTTCTTTTTTTAATAAGTGCAGGGACTAAATACCGTTTCTAAAACGTTTAATTTTGTTTGAGTTGATATGTGATTAAAATTACGGGACGGTTTCACTTGAATTGTATCAGAAAAATAAAGTTGTCAAACCAATCCAGAGCTGACATTTCAACCTTCCATTAATTGTCCTTCCAGCTATTTTCTTCAGAACTGAAAGAACATTTTTCTAAATTCAACAGTCAATGTCAACAGAAGAGCCCGTGAAATCATTATTCGCTAGTGGTTCATAACAATTGCAATTGCAAATAATCGTGATTATTTTTAAAGGGAATTACCAGAATTTTGCAGAAACTGAAAAAATTGTTTTTGAAGGTAACAACGTTCTTTGAGAGAACAGAATGAAGCTTCTTCTATTGCGACTTTTAAGAACCTAAATTTAATAGTTTACAACTTGGATTTATGAGAAACTTGACAAATTGACGCAGTTACATTGTTTATACAGATCAAAAAACAGTGCACGACCAAAAGTCATTTCATTTCAGTCATTTATGTTGCGCAAATGTCAACTACAGTTAAGAATACGCAGCTTTTGATATAACAATACCAAAATATCTATCATTTTGCCTTCACAAAGTCCATATTATGTCTTTTTGTGTCGCTCACGGTAAACTGACTGTGACTTTCCAGTCAGTGTGATTATGGTTGCAAGTTTGGGATCACGGGCGTGACCACTCCTATCACTAGGCTCATCACGCAAGGTAAGGGCCTGATTTCGTAACAAGGAGTGATCACGGGTGAGATCACTCCTATCACGGCTCATCACGCCAGCTCGAAAGCGTGATCACGTTAAAGAGAGTGATCATGGGTGTGATCACTCTCATTACAGGCTCATCACACCAGCCTGAAAGCGTGATCACGATAAAAAGAGTGATCACGAATTTTTTTTACTGGGGTTAGAATGGACAATAATGCAAGAAAAACCTTGGTCCAACTTGTATTCCAGTTAGGCGAAGCTAAATAAACAAATACATAAATAAACTTATCAATCCTGCCATACAACTTGAGTCAGAAACAGAGGATGACATAATTACCTTGCTTCTTGGGTGTCAAACAAAAGTTTTTAAATTGACCTACGACACTCTCACTAATCAAGTTAGTGAAATTCTTCTCAAGTAGGCAAATGTAACCAAGCACATTGAACAGCGCATTAAATCGCATGTTAACATGCCAACCTATGAAATGTTATGTTTATATTCAATTTTCGGTACAACATGTTAACTTATCTCATTCAAAAGTAATTTTTCCAAGTAATACTCAACTCATCTTGTTTAAGAGACATTTTTATTAATGGCCCACTAAATACATTGACACGTTCAGTTATCCAAGTTTCTTATTCAATTGCGAATGACACGTTAAGTTATCCAAGTTTCTTATTCAATTGCGAAATAGTTAAACATTATCCATTTGTTCAATTTTCTACTATTTACTGGGTTGCCGCAAACCCAGTCGGAATCTGTCTTTAATTTCGTCGTTTTCTAATTTTTTGTTTTCTTTCTTTTTTTATTTTTTTCGGTGTTGGTAAAAGTCTTGCCTGTCACTCCCCTGCTAAGTGGTGTCTGTGCATAGAGCCTTCTACGCGTATTTTCTTAGGATCGAGAGGGTAGTGGGCAATGCGTAGATTTCTCTGGTGGACACAGTAGAACGATTAACTTAACCGGCAATGGCGTCGAAAGTCATGTAACGCGAATGGCGTTTTAGTGGATCTTTGAACAAAATGTACCCTTATGAAGCTCAATAATGGCAAGCGAATTGGATACTGAACAAGACAGGCGGTCGAATGTTAGAAGCGACAAGTAATGGACTTCGACAACAATCTGTCGCCCGTCGAGCCGTAATCAAAGTGAGCTGTCTTCCTAAAATTTTGCCAAGTGTGGTGTTTTGTACAACACTCACAGCAAATGAACAGTTCTCTGGTAACTCAGAATGGGTTCAACAAAGACAGAAAAGGAATCCATATAGTGGATCTGTTATCTCAGTTGTCTCGCTATTTGTCAGATTTGTATTTACCTGTTCTCAACTCTGCACAGTCTTCCAGTATAACAATTGGAAATTTCACTAATAAGTCATTGACGTGAATGACGTTTTAGTCGATCTTTAAACAAAATATACCCTCATGGAGCTCAAGAATGGATCGTCAATTGGACGAGCAAGACAGCGCTGAAAAATAAATATCTGGATTTTAAGAGACGAGTAATGGTCTTTGACAACAATTTCATTTTTCGCCTTTGGATATCAAGTGAGCTTTGTTTCTAATATTTTACTAACTTGGTATTATATAAAACACGGAAATCAAATAGCAATTTTTTTTTATGGATTTAACCATAGTTACTAACTATGATTTAACAAATTAACATTGAAGGAATCGAACCCCTACAAGAATGCATCACAGTGTTTACTCAAGTCGCATCTTAGTTGTCTGACAATTTACATTTACCAGTATTTTGTACTCAACTCTGCAAAGGTGTAAAATATTTGGAAATGTGACAGTGAAGAATTATTTGAATGAAAGTTGTTGTCGCTTTTGTGCTTCATTATTTACGGTCAGCGTTCCGAGTCGAAAAGGGTTTTGATGTGAACTGTCAAAAATGTATTTAATTGCATCTCTTGTTTGCACGCACGCAATTGAAATAGGAAGGTATTTTTGCCTCTAATAGTAAATATGTTGTTTGTTTCGATTAATTTTTCGCTGGAAAAGGATTTTGCCGAGATATTTCCAGCCTTTGTGAACTTTAATATCATGTTGTGTAATTTTCGAGCTTAAAAAATTTGCATACGTGTGTTGAAATGTGATACGCGAGCATTTTTGTGGTATGGATCATTTTCATGTGACGTCATCATTTTCGAAAATCCAAAACTAAAGAGCTACGAAAGTTTTCATCCTCATCAGGCATAAGAGGCGGTAAATTTGTATCCATTTCCAATTTTAAAGCTCAATAGCGTGCTTCGTTTCAAAACCAGAGCATTTTGAATTACTAAGTTATAGCGGTGCGTGACACAAGGCGACGATCGAGTTTTTTGAGAAATATATACTCATCTCATGGTTTTGAGCCTTTTTAGAATTTAAAGCATTAGGAAAGGTGCTTAGGTAAATAGCTTTTTGTTCAGTACAGATGATCACTCGCCTAGATAGAGCCAATGTAAGTTCCAGATGTTGACACTATTTTCCGGCCGCCATATTGGTTCACCACAGATGTACACCAACATGGCGTTTTAATACTGGGCTCTGTAAATTTCTGCGAAACATTTCGACGAATATCTGAAGTTTGGGGAAACGCACAGGCCAAAAACTTGGAGAAGTGTCTTCTTCATTTATCTTCTACAACATCACGAATTCTTGACTTTTTCCACTGGATGGTTTTCGATTTACTTTTTTATTGCGTGACAGTGAAAACCATCTATAGTGTAACGAAAATAAACAGGTCTGTTGGAAGCTTGCTTGAGTTTCAACAAAATGACCCCCAAAATCGGCAAAAAAATCTGATACTGATGAATAATAAAGTAGCTTCTATCCTCAAAACGATGGAATTACCTGACGATAAATAACCTCGTCTTGGAGTGTAAAGTTTTGACTGTCAACCTGAAGAATTGGGCGATTGTGATCTTTGTGTTGAATTCGCACATTTCTTGTCAAACTTTATAACACTTGAAAGAAAAAGAAAACTTACAAAAACAAAAACCCGGTATCTGTGTCAAATGATGATTTGACACTGTTTCGCGAGTAAACACACCGCGGTAACTTCATCAGGGCGCCCTCTGAATCCGATGTAACTTTCGATTTTGCGCTTTTACTTGTGCAGCTAAAAGTACAATAGCCAAAATCTCCCAGAATGTTGGTCGGTGATCGTACCTTTTTATATTCGGGGTTAAAAATTAATGTTGTTTTCGTTTCATAAATGTTGTTGCTGATGGCAAAATATTTTATTCTCGATCGACCGTCCAGAAAACTTCCTTCTGCTCTTCCCAAAAACTTTGTACCACTATTTATTTACTTTTACATCAATATTTGTTTCGCATAAAGCAAGCTAACAAACTCAGTTCCTTGCTTGGTCCGCATTTGTTAGCGTTAAAATAGCATTTTCGGTCCAATGCTTCTGTTTTGAGGGGTATATTGTTTTTGGTCTCCCATCTATTGTAGCTGTCAGATGCTCAGAGGGCACGCTTAAACTTGTGGTGAAAAGAAGTTGTGAGGGAACTTGAAAATTATCAACACGTCAGCCCAGAAGCCAATGTTTCTCGCTTCTCTTTTATTTGTTATTCTTCAGAGACTGGAATGCTGTGGTTCAATACCACACAATTCAGTGCCTTCTGATTTTCTGTCACATGTACCACAGGCAACCCAGTGTATGCTTCACGGAAGCATCTCGTTCTTTTGGCCACTGCCATTGTATCAACATCTTGAACTATTAAAACTAATTGTTGAGTTCAACTTTGCAACTGCTTTATGACACTGACTGAAAGCAGCCCAAAATCCTCTTTCCCAGAATCCTTCTCTCAATCAATACAAGAAATTTTTCGAGAGCTACAGATCGAACGCACTTTTCTAATCTTTGATTACTACTAGTTTATTTGTTTAATGTAGGAAATACAAGCTGGGGACGTTTTAGGACATTCACATGAAAGTTTTCCAACATTTGCGTTTTTTCTGAGACTTCTACCACGGTAAGGTGATGAGTTAGTGATGTCAGAAATGTAAAGAAATGATGGGTTACCGACTTTGTTTCGGAGTGAACATGCCCGGAAGAGCATCCTAAATCCAAAAAATTGGGCTTTGTTAGCGAATAAGGCCACAGTGTCTGTAAGTCCATGAATATTGTAATTAGAACTTTGAAGTGAAATCTTCTCTACCCCATATTGTTTAAGTGATGTAATAAGTGAATTTAGTCAACTGATGAGGTTCCTTAATGAACAAGTTCGCATTTAGCGACCATAGTTTCACGCCCGCCTTGAAGCCGTAAGATGGCAGGATTCGCAATTTTTATTTTCTCACATTGTGCCAGACATTATTAGCCGACATACCAGCCACTTGAAGGGGTTTATTTACTAAATATACTGATTGAATATGGCATTCATTTACGTTCACTTATGATTGTAGCCTTGCTGAACCAGAAGAAGAGACAAGGTTAGTTGAAATAGTTATAGCAATGGAGTTGTGTTGCTTGGCAGGAACGTCTTTTGATTTTCTTTGCAACATGTATTGTATGTAGTAAATGATTTCTACACTTGGCAGTTTCAATAATTATTATCAGTTCTCAAATTGCTGGTGTACTTCATTATCTGGAAAAGTGTGAGATCTGATATAAATTTGTTTAAATAAGCAATCTAAATAAGAGTGTTCAACTCATGACTGGAAGAAAAACAAATTAATTCATACACGGTATTCAAAAATGGCGGTCACATGGAACGACATAGGTTCTAATACATGAAAGCAAGGTTTGGTAGGCTGTATTTCAGTCTGGAAATTTTAGTAGCGGCTGTCAGCAGATTTATGTTACACGATATTCTGGTCTTATCAGAGCTAAATCTTCTTAAATTGGCGTCCTCAAGTAGTGCAGTGAATGACTCAGTTATTCTTACCGAATATGACATTCCCAGAGCCTCATTAGCTGGACTAAATGGTTCTTCGCTGAAGAATGAAGAGTTGCGGTTTTGGTTGCACAATGTGGTGTCGTGGGGATTCCCTTAATTAAAACACAACCTTTGCTTTTAAAACGGTAATCACAAGGCATTGATTTTAAATAGCAGTTTAACAGCTGATGCTTTTCAAGGTTTATCAGTTACCCTTTTTTTAAAAATGTGCTTTGCGGAGTGGAGGAATATGTGAAAAGTGGGCGTGATCAAATGGTGATAGATCCTGATCCGGACAAAATTTACACCAAAAGAAAAAAAAAAGGATTATGAATGTTACGAGCTGCACTCCTTCTTCATCATCCAGCGTGAAATACCCAAGCGATGGCTGGGGAAAATCTCTAGAAAGGATGCCTTCATTCACCCGCATTAACTAACAGGTTTCCCTGTTAAAGGAAAAAATCCCTGACACTTGAGAAAAAATTCAGGGCACTTGAGTGGCAACTGTTTTGCTTCGAGAATATTTAAAAAATGATTCCCTTTATTACCGTTACCTAATTTGAAAACAATGAGGGCTTTGTATGAATTTAATGTTTTACCAGATGATACCAATGTTAGTCAAGAAACAATATTTTGTTTGGAAAAATGAACCAGGGCACATGTACACAGTATTTAATTAAGCTTATTTGTGTTGAAATGGATATTAATATCTGGGAGTTAAGTAAGTCTCCTATTGAAAGGAACATGGTGTACAGCAGAAACATTGGAAAATTAAAAGACCTTGATAATGGTAAAAGTCATGCATTACTGTGGTAGTGATAATAACAATGGATTTTCAATTCAAAGTAATGAGATGTATCAACAAAGTGAAAACTAACCTTGAAAAGTAATAACTCTAACTAAATTATACAGCAGGATTTTCTTCACTTTGTTGATACATCACATGTATTTTGAATTGTGTCTCATCCACAAGTTCTCTGGACGGCCAGATATTTATCTGTCCTAGTCTCAAGTGCATAAAATTAATTCAAGATATATTCTGCTTACAATTGACAGGGATACGTTAAATAACTTGTCTGAGGAGACACACTGTAAGAAAAAAATTCGTCTATAGTTTTCAAACATTGTTTCACTGCATGTTCACTATGACCAGCCTGAATGTCGTCTCCTGCAGAGGACAAATATTGAATGTTTTCTCCACTGGCCCCAGGCCGTAAAAATTCCTACAAAGCCTTCATCGTTTTCAAATTAGGAAATTCCGTGTAAAAGGTAATAAGGGAAGCAAAACAGTCGCCACTCAAGTTCCCTGAATTTTTTCTCCAAGTCAGGGATTTTCTCCTTCAACAGGAAAACCTGTGAGTAAATGCGAGTGAATGAAGGCATCGTTTCTAGAGATTATCCCTAGCCATCGCTTGGGTATTTCCCCGGGAAGGGGGGGGGGTATTTCACGCTGGGATGATGAAGGAGTGCAGCGATGATGAAGGAGTGCAGCTCATAATATTCATAATCCTCTTTTTATTCTTTGGTGTAAATTTCGTGCAGATCAGGATCTATCACCATTGATTGCGCCACTTTTCACATATTACTCCACTTTGCAAAGCACATTTTTAAAAAAAGGGTAACTGATAAACCTTGAAAAACAACTGTTTAATTATTATTTAAAATGAAAGCCTTGTGCTTACCGTTTTACAAGCAAAGGTTTTGTTTTAAGTCCTTTAAGGGAATCCCCACTACATGGCATCACACAACCCAAACTGCAACTCTTCATTCTTCAGCGAAGAAGGATTTAGCTCAGCTAACGAGGCTCCGGGAATGTCATATTTGGTAAGTATAACTGAGTCATTCACTGCACTACTTGAGCACGGCATTTTAGGAGGATTTAGCTGATAAGACTGGAATATTATATAACATAAATCTGCTGACACCCACTACTAAAATTTTCCAGACTGATATACAGCCTACCAAACCTTGCTTTCATGTATTAGAACCTACAATCCTGGCCAAAAAGTTACGGGACAACACAAAATGGCTCAGGCACTGTACATTTTATTTTACACATCTATAAGCAGTCGCCATAACCTTATTCAAGCTCTCATCGTCATTTTCAGAAACCCCCCCTCCCCCTCGCGATGTTGAAAGTTGCTGGGATCCTTCGGACTGTACATAAACACAGCAGCGTAACAACATTGCGAGGGGGAGGAGGTGCAGAGAAAGACTTTGAGATAAATGTAGCAAATTGTCCCATTATTTTTGGCCAGGATTGTCCGAAAATGTGTTTTTGTATGAAATCAATTTATAAGTCTACAACCAATGAAGACATATTTCAAATGTTTAGATATAGATGTGAACATGTCTTTTGGACGTGTTGCGGGTAAATTGACTGTTCTATATTTTCCCTCGAGGGGAGGAAGGCGTGCGGCAAAAAAGCAACGTTTAAACGCATTCTTTTTTCATCTGTGACGTGCGTGTTTGGTTCGAAGAAAAAAATTCAGTTATACTTGCTTACAGTCAAGTATACTGAGTGCCGCGTATTCTTGGGCTGCGTCTGTTAAGAGAATTGAAAGTCATGGCTCCTAGGATTACAGCTGTGCAGAGAGCAATGGTATTGTTTGCAAGGAAGTATGGATGTGCGTGCTATAGTGACATAGCAAATGAATGTGGGATTTCAAAATCTTCCGCTGCCAGAATATGTGTGCGAGAGTCCACAGCGAAGAAATTGGTCAACAACGTTACCAAAAATTCGTCAAGTAAGCTAACTAGTAGGAGGGGGAGGCCAAGAAAAGTAAGTGATCGTAGTGTGCGAAAGCTACTGCGCACGTTGAGAGACATGCAAATGAGGAATGTTCACATACCCGTGAAAAACGTGATAGAAAAGACTGGGCTGTCTCTTGAAATGGCAAGCAGAAGGACATTTTTCGCGTTATCTGAACGAGGAAGGCTACAGCTACTTGCAAGCGAGAAAAAGGGGCTGTTGAGCGAAAACGATCGAAAGGTGGGATTACCATTTGCTAGAAAAAGGAAACGCAAAGTGAAGCAAAATCCAGATTTCTGGACAAATGAGGTGGCATTCTTTCTTGATGGAGTCTCTTTCATCCATAAATATAACCCGCAGAGCGGTGCTTCCTGCAATAAATCTCATGTATAGCGACGAAAGGGAGAAGGCCTTAAATTTACTTCAAAGGCTTCAAAGAACTTAGCAGGTGGCAGGCGCTTGCATGTCCTCGTTGCTATCGCTTATGGTAAGGAGGTGACACTGAAAGTTCCTTACGAAAAAATGAGTGGGGAATTCTTTGCCCTTTTCATACGCAGGTATTTCATTTTAGCATTTGCACAAGCAGCGCTGAAAGCGAATGGAAGAAGATTGTTTGTAATGGACAACGATCCCTCACAACGAAGCATGACTGCTGCAAAAGCTCTTGAAGGTATAGAAGCTGAACTGTTAGAGATCCCTGCACGCTCACCTGATGTGGACTGTATAGAAAATATATTTCACCTCGTGAAACGCTTCTTAGAGGAAGAAGCAATAGCTTTTAATATTACAAAGGAATGTTTTGAAGAATTCAAACAGTGTGTGTTTACAGCTTTTGATAGTATTCCAGCAGCCGTGATAGATAACATCATTCTAAGCATGAGTAAGAGGATAGAAGCAATTCTCACCTGTAAAGGCCATAGAACCAAATATTAGTGACAAAAAAAAACTCCAGCAAACCAATAACTTCCTTTTTTTTCTTCAACTTTCAAGCGTCACATTTACAGAAAAATGAGGCAAAAGTACTCTATTTGTCGATAAATAAAGCGCTACAAGTTAATAACCTTACATGGTCTGTGACTGATATATCTATTACGTGACACCGAAGTCATAAAACCCAAATAAAAGGAGTAAAAACGTCACTTTTACACCTTGTTACAATCATGTCATTGTCCACTTTTACACTTAAAAAAAACAAAACAAAATATAAGGTTTAACTAACAATGATATTTGATACATGGCGCGTTTGTCATTGTAAATGAGTGTTTATCTCCTATTGCGTGACACTCAAAATGGCTGTACATTTCTCGCACGATATTTCTCACGGACTTAAATGATTGTACTGAAACAACAATGAGTTGATTTGAAAGATTGTATGTGCAAAACAAAACGCTTAATTGCTATCTATCATTTCCACCCCTTTGTAACCCCCCAAAAGGGGGTTTACGTACTTCGCCAACATTTTTCACCCCTATTGCAATAAAAACTATGAAACACTATTAGAGATAACAAGTTAAACCGACGTTTCGGAGTAGACATCACTCCATTATCAAGGTAAAAATGTTCTATGATGCTAAAATTACAGTATTAAAAACGATTGACGCTAAGAATTAACATAATAAGCACGTGCGAAATTGGCTATAAGAATACTTTAGCACGAATGGAATCCGATTGCACATTGAGGCTAGGCTTAAGTGTTCTTATAAATAACATTTCAAACACTAAGCAATCAAATTTGTTTTTACATTTTTTGAGCACCTCAAAGCGTTTAAGCAGGTCCCGAGGGATCGACCCGTGTGCGTTCTTATAGTGTCTGGCAATAGCCGAGGACTGTTGCTTATGTCCCTTTACACGATTGTGAAAAGATCAAACTAAGTGCAGCTCTTAAGTGCGAAATCAACTCCATCTACGATGAAATTCGCCGAAGCTGCAGCGTGTTCCGGTACATCTGTATTTTACGCACAATGGTAAACCTCAGAAACAAATACTATCAGGAGGTAATGAGCACTCATACAAAGAAGATCGCAAGATTACTCTACAAAGAAACGGATGTGGACGAGCATATTCACAACATATCGTCCTACGAACTTTCTTTTTTCCAGAAACTGGTTTTATGTCGGGGTTTGAAATTCGCCTTTCCACAACGTGTGTCCCCGATTGAAGTGAAAGCAAGCTTCGAGAAGGTTTACTGGTGTCTTGAACCTCATCTTGGAAGTGATGATTTGAAAGAATTGGCGGCCGCAACCCTACGATCCGTAGCACTGAACTACATCCAGCGCAAAGTACACAAACCTCCCAAGACACTCCTGCTTGCCATCGAACAATTGAAGCGTCGCGACGACATCATCATTACCAAACCAGATAAGGGTTCGGGAGTGGTCGTAATGGACAAGTCCGAATATTTACGCCTATTATCTGAAGCTTCCATCAATGACGCAAGTAAATTTCGGCCTGTTCCCCTGGAACGGCCTCCAAGTAGAGGTAGACCACCAACTTATTACCACCCTCTTCTAAAGAAAGAGAAAGATTTAGACTCTACTGTCCGTCGAATTCTGCCCAAGCCCATTGCGGAGACTGTGTGCCCTACAGGCTCCAGATTAGCCCATTTATATGGCTTACCAAAGACACACAAGGAGAACTTAGCGATGCGCCCTATTCTATCAGCAAAGCAAACATACAACTACGCGCTGGCTAAATGGCTTGACACTAAACTTAAGCCTTTGTCTTTGAATCAGTACACAGTATCTGACATATTTGAATTTACGAACGAAATTCAAAACATGGAAATAGCAAACGGTGACATTCTGGTTTCGTATGATGTGTCTTCCCTATTCACAAACGTACCCTTGGATGAAACGATAGAGATACTCGCGAACATAGCTTTCACCAACAATTGGTTTAACGTAACGTACGACTTGAATTTGACGAAAATGGACCTTGTTGACCTTCTCAGAGTAGCTACAAAAGAACAACTTTTCCAATTCAATGGAGCCTTGTATGAACAGACTGATGGTGTGGCCATGGGTTCTCCCCTTGGCCCCTTGCTCGCTAATGTTTTCATGACCTCAATCGAAGAAAACCTCGAACGACAAGGAAAACTCCCTTCGTTCTATCGAAGATATGTAGACGACACCCTGACCATCATGCCGAATATGGCGGCAGCATCTAGCTTTCTAGACACATTAAACCTTGCACATTCATCCGTAAAATTCACCATGGAAACTGAAAGCAATGGTATGTTGCCATTTCTGGGAACTCAGTTACTGAATCGATCTCCCCGGATAGAGACAAAGGTCTACGTAAAACCCACGAATTCAGGTCTCCTTCTGCATTTTCAGAGCAATGTTGACAATCGGTACAAGAATGGCTTGCTGAGAACTATGCTCGATCGAGCACACCGTTTATCTTCTTCTTGGTCACACTTCTCAGACGAATGTGACCGTTTGAAGTCAGTTTTCTCACGCCTAAAGTACCCGAAACAACTCGTAAATTCCACTATCAAACGCTTTGTTGACTCAAAGGTCTGCGACCAACCGCGACCTTTATCAACAGCCCAAGAGACGGATAACATGGTTCGAGTAGTCTTGCCATTTAAAGACCAAAACTCAGCAGAATTTGTAAAAAAACAACTTAAGGATTTGAGCCTGAAAGTAAACAAAACCATCCAGCCTGTATTTACCAGCAGAAAAATTGAACAGGAACTGAAAGTGAAAGAGGCAAAGCCGCCGATCATAAATCAGCAGTGTGTTGTATATAAATTTCAATGTGACCTTTGTGATGAAGGTTATGTAGGCTACACACGCGGACATTTACACAATCGTGTAAAGGGACATAAGCAACAGTCTCGGCTATTGCCAGACACTATAAGAACGCACACGGGTCGATCCCTCGGGACCTGCTTAAACGCTTTGAGGTGCTCAAAAAATGTAAACAAATTTGATGCTTAGTGTTTGAAATTATTTTATAAGAACACTTAAGCCT
>NC_090883.1:4790536-4815536 GCF_036669925.1 Montipora capricornis
CATTCTCTGTTCCAGATCAATACCTGGAAAATTAGAAAAAACGGATATCATGTAAAGCCCCTTGCACTGAATTCCACTCAAACAACTCAAGAAGGATACTACAGTACTTACCAACTCTAATTCCCAATGAAAGTCAGTTTATATTTAACTATGCAGGGTCACACAAATTTTGGCACGGTAACGGCATTTGTATTGTAGAGGAAACCCCGGCAACCTAATACACACATTTCCTAAATGCTATATGTATTTGTAAAAAACCAATATAGAAATAAACAATTTGAAAAAGAAAACACGCAATACCTAAAATAAAAAGCGAAATTCAAGGCTACTTTTCCTTTGAATTACGTTCGTCCCCACTTAAGACGGTAACTGGAGCAACGCAATTAATATTTATTGCATTATTTCCTCATAATATTGTCTGCTATTTTACTTCTTTATTTTACTTTACTATTTTATTTTGCTTAAATTTTACATTTTTTCAATTTTAAATTACTTTATTTTATTTTACTTTTATTATTACTTCTTGTTTTTTTTTTCCTACACTCTCCGTAAGTTTGATACTGAAAAGTGTTTACGTATCCTTCCATAATGCATGCCATTACGTTTAAAGCGGGGGCGATTTCAGAAAAGCCCAACATCCTTTTAGGAAGCGGGAGAATTAAATTCGTGGAACATTCCTACGGATTTTCAGCCCGATCGTTCGAAGGATATGTTCATAAACGAACTTAAATTATTCAACCTTTACTAGAATGTTGTTCTATCTGGAAAAAAGACGGAAAGCAATTTCCCAGCTTCAGATACATATCAACGCATAATAGAGCGATAACATAAATTAGAGAATAGTATTTCCGTCTCGTTTTATTTCAACATAAGTTTTCTAGACACACTGTACTGACCACTGGCTTTTGAGCCAAGTAGTTACTTCGAAAATTAGCAGCCTTTTAGTAGCTCTCCCTACTTTTTGGGGGATTCCCTTTTTTCAGGATTTATAGATTTAGGGTTTTCCTTTTCGGCGGGCGAACGGCCCTGTTTTCCGCTCTCTGTGAATCGCTTTATCGCTGGCAACTGTTATCACTGAAACATCCTTGCTGGCAAGAATGTTTGTGTTTAAAATAAATGTTGAACGGATTGCCTTTTTAAACAGTACATAATAAATTATCGAAAAAAGTACAGACTCACTGAGCTGAACAAAACGTCAACATTACGTGATGTTTTTATCGCCGACGGCGGACTATGTTTATCCGGTGATCCGGCGCGAAGTGACGCATCGCTTGTCATCTTATTCGAAGTATGTAAAATATCTACTTCGTTTTTAGCTCTAATGAACATTCGACGCTTCTATTTTATCGTGTTTTGAGGACAGCACTTTTTATCAAAAACAATTTATTGACTTCACTTACGTTTCTCGCTTTCCTGTTCAACAGCTTGTGTCCATTTCATTATTTTATCCTCGACCTTGTCCATTTCTTCTATAACTTTGAACAAAGTTTCATTAGACCGGAAATAGATGATTTGCTCAGTTCTTATTTGGCAAAATAATGATCAAGAATCATACGGTTTTCAACCTGGCAAAAGGATATATAATTATACACATGCTTGCTTCCTATGCTTCCAAATGTAGCTAAGCTTCCCCGGCTTTGTACATGCAATTTATGCGAATTACTCTCTTTTTGTATTGAATAATATGGATTGCGCTTATTTCTAGAAAACAAAGGTACACATTTAAGCCTGGCCTAACAGTTATCAAAATGTATTGATCATACGTTTTCTTGATCATCTTTCAGATTTGCTTTATTTCAAATTATGTTGCTCTGGTAAATTCTCACCTTGTTCGTCTCCAATTTTCTCCTGATTAAATGGAGTTTCTCCCCAAGAATTTGTTTCTATGTTGTTCTCCACACCACTTGGCTCTGAAAAAGGAAAAACAAATCAACACTTGAATGCCTTAGACTGTATGCAATCTACAGAACAATACAGCTGTCAGAAACTGTTATAACTGAAAATCAGTGTGTAACTACTTAACTATTGTACGCAAGGGTGGGTGTGTGATAGAGTGTAAATTGCACTTTATGGTTGTAGCTTGACTGAAGCTGCCAGAGGAGAGCATTGATGTTGCTGTACTTTAAACAATCAGTGCTTGTTTCTTATGGTGGCGTGACTGATAAAACGGCGTATGTGTTAGTGTTTCAAATTCTTCTTGTTAATGAAACTGCTAAAGTTATTTTATCTTGCCCATAATACTTTCCAACTGACAGTTTTTTGGCCCTACCACAAGATTGATTTGCGCCCAACCATCGGAAAAAAAAAAAAACACCGCAATGATACACATATAATTATAAAAAATGCATATTAACATTTTCTAATTTCAGCCTAGTTTAAGTTAGTCCTTACCGTCCAATTTGGTTCCTTTTTCGCACACTGCTACTAAGTCTTCTGGGGACCAAACTTCAGCAATTACTTCACAGTCCTCCATGACCCACTGTTCTCCTTTGATAATTAATAGCAGATCGGCTGGCAATATTCCAGTCATTTGGGACAGTTGCTTACGGAGCATTCCATACGTTGAATGGCGGGGAAAGGAAATTTTGGACTCCATAGGTTCACTTCCGTTGAGCCCGTGACGAACCACTTTCATCTCCAGAGCCAAGCTTTTACCGATCTCAGAAGACTGGGAGTAGACAGATTCTTCTCTTGCTTTCTTGACTAAATTCTTAACCGTGCTTTCAGATGCTCTCAATGGCTTGCTAGCTTTCTTAGGCTTCAAACTTGATCTACTCTGTGACCGCTCTTTGTTCTTATTCTGGCGGGAAAAACCGTTGGTTCGTTTCTTGGCCACCTTATCCTCCCAGCGTGCTAGAACCTCATTTCCATCTAACATCTCGACATCATCTTCGTCTGACTCGTCTACTGAATTGATACAAAAATCATTCCAAGCTTTATCGTAGGGAGCATTTCTTGGCTTTTTCAAGGATGGGGAAATCAGGTTCTCCAGGTCCTCGTAATCCTTCAGTTTTGAGGGCTTTTTGCGACATCGGCCCTCCTTGTTACTAATGTCAGCTTTTTCCCTTGATTTTTTGAGGTGGTCGATGAATTCTCCACAGTCCCTCCTAGAACCTTTCTTGAGGTTCGTGGCCTCAAAATATTCCTCCATCAGGTCACCATTCTCGTTAACGACACTCCAAAGAACTTTTGTTTGACCGTTTTCCATCTTAACTTTGTTTTCAGGCACAATGTGCGGCCCTTTTGACTTTCCATCTTCTGAAGGAAACTCTACGGCATAGTACATCGCCATTTTTGTAAAGCCAAAGTAACGAATTATGCGAATGTTAGGAAACGTCCAAGAGCACTCCGAGGATGAATTGTTCAAATCTCGCGCCTTGGCGAAGTTAGAATGACCTTTCGGATATTCGTGATGTTACCCATGGGAATTAAATATTAAATTAATGACATTTAATACCTCAGAAGAGGAAGGATCTGATATAATTGTCACGGGTTTCGTAAGGGACAGTGGTTGTTAAATACAGTTGTTAAATACATCATGACGCTGCAGCTTTCTGAGGGAAACAAAGACAAAGATTTCTATATAGGATCTAGTAAGGCCTGCTTGTCCCACAGACTTCTCTCCATCAAGCCGCCGGACATTGTTGGAAGATTACTGAGATCGCTAGATCGCTAAGCACTGGAAAGCAACTGAATTTAAAAATTGGCTACTACATTATTCTGTGGCAGTTCTTCGCCCAGTTTTAAATCCTTTGTACCTTTTTCACTGGACCCTTCTTGTGGGTGGAATAGGAATACTCTGTAGTGATTCCATTGTGAACGACAATTTAAGTAGTGCCGACAGTATGTTACAAGACTTCGTTCTCTTAACAGGAATTCTGTATGCACCAACAAAATGCACCATGAATGTTCACCTTTTGCAGCATCTTGCCGACTATGTCTCAAGAAGAGGACCGATATGGGCATATAGCTGTTTTGCCTTTGAAGGTATGAATGCCTTCATCAAACCCCTTGTTCATGGAACGCATCACGCAATGGAACAAATAGGTTGCGCTATTGGACTTTGTTTTGGTCTATCTAACTTTACTAAAGACGTTTTGGCCAATGCTAATGTTCCCAAAGATAGTAAACGTTTCATAAGAAGTCTTACTGGCTATTCCAAAAGCAATTACAAAATATCTTCCAGGATAGCCGCAGGTTACCTCTGCGGGAAACACAGTAACATCGACAGCAACATTTTGACCTTGGTAAAGGTACATGTAATTACTAACAGACGGCCGAAAGATTATGAAGTTTAGGCTTATCGTCGATTTGAGAGTGATGAGGGTCAAAAATTCTATTCCTCTCTCACTAAAACATGGAAGACAAACTCAACTGTTATCGAATATACTGAAAGTTGTTCTGTTTGTTATGGAAGAGTCAAGCTCTTTTTGAAACTGAACAATAAAGCAATTTGCGTTTGCGATAAACTGGAGGAAACTTTTGACAATGTCAGATTTAACAAGCATGACTGTGATGCAACTTTGCGATCCCTCTCAGTCAGCGACGATGACCGAAATCGAATACGTGCTGATTTTGCAAAGATATCACGATAAGCATCTTGTAAATCATCACGTTTACGTTAAACCAAGCTTTGGGGCACCTGCTATAATATCTGTTGAACAGATCCGAAGAAAGTGTGTTTTTATTGACATTTCAACTGATGCATGGGTCATTTCTCGTTTTCCGAACATAACTGAGCATGATTAAATAACCTTTGAATGCTGATTGTATACTATGGTAAAGTGTAACGTTATGCGTCACGCAATAATTATTGTTCCTCTCTGCTACATGTGCTTCGCTTGTTCAGGATTTTATACGTTGTCTGTTTCGTTTGGAATTCGCCCATTATAGGGTGCTTTTGAATTCAATCTAAAAGGTATCTTAGCAGTATGTACACTAAAAGTGTCACTGGCGAAGCTGCAGATGTTTACGCGTTGTTGGCGGGAGTAAATTTAGATTTTTGTTCACATCAATCACTCAACACTGACTGTAATCGAGTTGTTGACACTTCTGCAGTTAGTCTTCCGTGATCATTTTTTGAAAAGCACGATATGCTGCTTGAAGAAAAAAGAAAGCACGCAATTTTTTAAACATAATTAACACTTGAATCTCAGTCGAGTAGCTCTAGTGATCGTTCGAAGTGACTGGTTACAAAGTTGATGTGATGCGTTCTACACTTTATCAATTAATATAGTAGAAGTAGATTGTAACGGTAACGGTTCGTAATAACTGAACTCTGAGTCCGCTTCAGTGCACGCTGCTATCTAAGCTTAGAGCTTGAGATAAGATTCACGAATGTTTTGGTTTATATCTTCCTGTTCAGTCGTTGTTTTTTTTTTTTTAAAGTAAGTGCAGGGACTAAATACCGTTTCTAAGACGTTTAATTTTGTTTGAGTTGATATGTGATTAAAATTACGGAACGGTTTCACTTGAATTGTATCAGAAAAATAAAGTTGTCAAACCAATCCAGAGCTGACATTTCAACCTTCCATTAATTGTCCTTCCAGCTATTTTCTTCAGAACTTTAAGAACATTTCTCTAAATTCAACAGTCAATGTCAACAGAAGAGCCCGTGAAATCATTATTCGCTAGTGGTTCATAACAATTGCAATTGCAAATAATCGTGATTATTTTTAAAGGGAATTACCAGAATTTTGCAGAAACTGAAAAAATTGTTTTTGAAGGTAACAACGTTCTTTGAGAGAACAGAATGAAGCTTCTTCTATTGCGACTTTTAAGAACCTAAATTTAATAGTTTACAACTTGGATTTATGAGAAACTTGACAAATTGACGCAGTTACATTTTTTATACAGATCAAAAAACAGTGCACGACCAAAAGTCATTTCATTTCAGTCATTTATGTTGCGCAAATGTCAACTACAGTTAAGAATACGCAGCTTTTGATATAACAATACCAAAATATCTATCATTTTGCCTTCACAAAGTCCATATTACGTCTTTTTGTGTCGCTCACGGTAAACTGACTGTGACTTTCCAGTCAGTGTGATTATGGTTGCAAGTTTGGGATCACGGGCGTGACCACTCCTATCACTAGGCTCATCACGCAAGGTAAGGGCCTGATTTCGTAACAAGGAGTGATCACGGGTGTGATCACTCCTATCACGGCTCATCACGCCAGCTCGAAAGCGTGATCACGTTAAAGAGAGTGATCATGGGTGTGATCACTCTCATTACAGGCTCATCACACCAGCCTGAAAGCGTGATCACGATAAAAAGAGTGATCACGAATTTTTTTTACTGGGGTTAGAATGGACAATAATGCAAGAAAAACCTTGGTCCAACTTGTATTCCAGTTAGGCGAAGCTAAATAAACAAATACATAAATAAACTTATCAATCCTGCCATACAACTTGAGTCAGAAACAGAGGATGACATAATTACCTTGCTTCTTGGGTGTCAAACAAAAGTTTTTAAATTGACCTACGACACTCTCACTAATCAAGTTAGTGAAATTCTTCTCAAGTAGGCAAATGTAACCAAGCACATTGAACAGCGCATTAAATCGCATGTTAACATGCCAACCTATGAAATGTTATGTTTATATTCAATTTTCGGTACAACATGTTAACTTATCTCATTCAAAAGTAATTTTTCCAAGTAATACTCAACTCATCTTGTTTAAGAGACATTTTTATTAATGGCCCACTAAATACATTGACACGTTCAGTTATCCAAGTTTCTTATTCAATTGCGAATGACACGTTAAGTTATCCAAGTTTCTTATTCAATTGCGAAATAGTTAAACATTATCCATTTGTTCAATTTTCTACTATTTACTGGGTTGCCGCAAACCCAGTCGGAATCTGTCTTTAATTTCGTCGTTTTCTAATTTTTTGTTTTCTTTCTTTTTTTATTTTTTTCGGTGTTGGTAAAAGTCTTGCCTGTCACTCCCCTGCTAAGTGGTGTCTGTGCATAGAGCCTTCTACGCGTATTTTCTTAGGATCGAGAGGGTAGTGGGCAATGCGTAGATTTCTCAGCTCAAAGTGAGCTGTCTTCCTAAAATTTTGCCAAGTGTGGTGTTTTGTACAACACTCAAATTTCTTAACCGGCAATGGCGTCGAAAGTCATGTAACGCGAATGGCGTTTTAGTGGATCTTTGAACAAAATGTACCCTTATGAAGCTCAATAATGGCAAGCGAATTGGATACTGAACAAGACAGGCGGTCGAATGTTAGAAGCGACAAGTAATGGACTTCGACAACAATCTGTCGCCCGTCGAGCCGTAATCAAAGTGAGCTGTCTTCCTAAAATTTTGCCAAGTGTGGTGTTTTGTACAACACTCAAAGCAAATGAACAGTTCTCTGGTAACTCAGAATGGGTTCAACAAAGACAGAAAAGGAATCCATATAGTGGATCTGTTATCTCAGTTGTCTCGCTATTTGTCAGATTTGTATTTACCTGTTCTCAACTCTGCACAGTCTTCCGGTATAACAATTGGAAATTTCACTAATAAGTCATTGACGTGAATGACGTTTTAGTCGATCTTTAAACAAAATATACCCTCATGGAGCTCAAGAATGGATCGTCAATTGGACGAGCAAGACAGCGCTGAAAAATAAATATCTGGATTTTAAGAGACGAGTAATGGTCTTTGACAACAATTTCATTTTTCGCCTTTGGATATCAAGTGAGCTTTGTTTCTAATATTAGGTGCGGTTACACGGGGCACTTTTACCGTGGTAAATTACCTTTTTACCACGAGAAACTGTATTTAGTAGTGTGACCGACGCTTCCCGAGGTAAGTTTCCCGTGTTAAGTATCCATGGATACGTCAAAAACATGAAACGAAGCGCCCATGACATTTAGCGTGGTAAGTTGCAATGGTGTTTCGATGCCCAAGGTACAAGAGCCAATCACGATGCTCCGTTTGACAGCAAAGCTCATTCGCTCCAAATGACAAACTCGTGCTCGCCGGAGTGAATACTGTGGATATGGCGGAATTTCGGGCGATGCTGTGAGTATTTTATGTATTTCAATTGATTTTTTTGGACCTGTTTACTAGACCCGCTATTTTGACAGCGGCTATAACCAAAATTATTTTTATTCTTCTTAGGAATTCGAATATGCATGGTGATTTGTACAATGGCGTTCTCTTTAACCAGCGATACCACACACGAGAATCTAACGAACATCAACCTGAACCGCCTGGCTTAGTAATCTATCCTGGTTATCAGCAATGTCAGCAGTTTCACCCTAATGAGTATACTAGTATACATGAAAGCCCTCGCAGTGAAAGTCCGTCGGGTTCCTCAGGTTCTGGCTCGGAGAATGTAAACAAACGGTGGGAAGCGACTGAAGTCAAGATCCTTATCTTTGCCTACAAAGACCACCGAGAAAATCTGAATAAATCCAAGAGTAGTAAGGGAAAAAAATCTGTATGGGAGAAGATTTTTGACACTTTTACTGAGCATTGCAAAACGGCTGGCATTGGAAGTTCCAGAAGTTTAACTCAAATAAAGGAGAAATGGCGAGCACTATTCGAAAGATACAAAGCGATTGTTGACAACAGCAAGAAGACTGGTCGCGGCAGAGAATCTTTCCAGTTCTTTGAAATTATGGATGAATTTCTTGGGTGCTCTGACAAAGTTCGCCCAAAATTTGTCAAGGAAACCCAATTACTGGAGAATAAGAAGAATAGAGAATCGGAAAATCTGGATAAAGAAGAAGCAACCAAGGATTTACCAGTCGTGGAAAATTGCAAAGACGGCGCTAGCCCAGTTGAGGAGAATGTTCCACAACAGAGGTCACGAAAAAGGAAGAGAAGTCAAGAGGAAGGCCAAATAAGTGAATCGGATAAAGCATTAATTAACCTGCTTCAATCTCAGCAAGAATCGATTCGACAATCTGAAGAGCGAGATAAAGAGGCCATCCAAGCCATGATGAAATTTCAAGCTGACTCAGAACGTAGACACCAAGAATTCATGGTGTCCGTTCTGGGAAAACTTGGTGACATTTTTTCTTCTAAAAACAAATTTGATTGAAACTGTAGAAACATGAAGAGCTTTATTTTTGTTACACTTCCGTAACGGAACATAAGGAAGACTCGTTGTATTTATTTTATTAATGGACCTTGCAGACTCAAATATTAACCAAACGTTCAAGTTTAATGTAAACATAACTTGTATTTTAAGACGTTGTCGTTCACGTTTATCTAAAACCATTGTACTCTAGCGAAATAATTCGGTTTACAGTTTTTTGCAGAAAATGAATTAACTGTTTATTCCATGGTTACATTTTGAACTACAGATCGGCAACGTAATCAACAACTCCTTGAAGTGTTGCGTTTGCACCTGGTGTGGGGTCTTCATCATCTTCGCTGTCACAGTCGTCGCTATCGTCTGAAACGTCATAGTCTTCCCCTCTTAATGTGCAAATGTTGTGCAGCACACATGCAGCAATGATTGTGGCAGGGATTCTGTCTGAATCTTCGTCTAAACGTTTGTCTAGCACCCGCCATCTCCCCTTCGTCTTTCCAATGGCATGCTCGGACACGATTCTTGCTTTCGACAACTGTTTATTGAATTTCTTTTGTTCTCGTGTTAGTGTTCCGTTGTCCTTCACAGGGCGAAGTAGCCATGTTTTTAAAGGATATGCTGAGTCTCCTACGATTAATGGCCGAATGACTGTACCATTAAGGTCCATTGTAGGCTCCATTACAATGTTTTCGTTTTCAGCAGCGTCAAATATTTCACTTAGTCTCAAAACTCGTGCATCGTGTAAGCTGCCTGGATATCCTGTTGAAACTGATAAATAAAGTCCATGCGAGTCAACAACAGCCTGCATCACGTAGCTGTAGAAGTGCTTTCGGTTAAAATAGTCCTCATGATTATTTTGCGGCGCCTTGATTGGAATATGAGTTCCGTCAATTGCTGCCACTACATTCGGAATCTTGCTGATCTGCGAAAACCCCTCAATTTTTTTCATAGCATCTTGTCGTGTGATCGGAAACTTTATGAAATCACCCTGGAGAGAATTTAGTTCATGCACAAATTCATGGCAACATTCTATTGCTGTCGATTTTGAAACTCCCATCATTAGTCCACATGTACGATAACAGTCCCCTGTGGCTAGTCGCCACAAGCTTGTGCTCACTCTTTTCTCCACTGGAACTGCGGCTCTCATGGCGGTATCTTGTCAGGATAACGCCGGCCCAACTAATCTACAGATGTATTCACAAGTGGCTCTAGAAAACCGAAAGTTGTCTTTCCACCAGCTATCAAGCGATCTATCATTTAGCAATCTTTCAAACCTAAGCTGTGGTCGAGGAAGACTCCATACACTTCTACGCGCGCGCGCTTTAGTTCCTCGACGTCGAATTTGTCTAGTTAAGACAGCAGTACTCTGTTGTATCATTGCAAGCAACCACCACCTTTGAAATCTCCTTCGCATCAAGTATCGCATAAAAAGGTAAGTGGAAAGTCGTCGGCATGATAGCAAGAGAACGATAGATATGAAGCACGCTAATTCTTTAGAATCAAACTCCATGACTCAAGAAGTTGCGATTCAATTTCCCGCCACATTTGCGTGACATTTGTTTACCTTGGGAATTCGCGTGTGACCGCTTCAACCACGGTATACTAAAACCCAAGTGTGATGTACCGTGGGAAAATTTACCACGGGAAATGCCATTTCCCGTGCTGTGTGTAACCGCACCTATTTTACTAACTTGGTATTATATAAAACACGGAAATCAAATAGCAATTTTTTTTTATGGATTTAACCATAGTTACTAACTATGATTTAACAAATTAACATTGAAGGAATCGAACCCCTACAAGAATGCATCACAGTGTTTACTCAAGTCGCACCTTAGTTGTCTGACAATTTACATTTACCAGTATTTTGTACTCAACTCTGCAAAGGTGTAAAATATTTGGAAATGTGACAGTGAAGAATTATTTGAATGAAAGTTGTTGTCGCTTTTGTGCTTCATTATTTACGGTCAGCGTTCCGAGTCGAAAAGGGTTTTGATGTGAACTGTCAAAAATGTATTTAATTGCATCTCTTGTTTGCACGCACGCAATTGAAATAGGAAGGTATTTTTGCCTCTAATAGTAAATATGTTGTTTGTTTCGATTAATTTTTCGCTGGAAAAGGATTTTGCCGAGATATTTCCAGCCTTTGTGAACTTTAATATCATGTTGTGTAATTTTCGAGCTTAAAAAATTTGCATACGTGTGTTGAAATGTGATACGCGAGCATTTTTGTGGTATGGATCATTTTCATGTGACGTCATCATTTTCGAAAATCCAAAACTAAAGAGCTACGAAAGTTTTCATCCTCATCAGGCATAAGAGGCGGTAAATTTGTATCCATTTCCAATTTTAAAGCTCAATAGCGTGCTTCGTTTCAAAACCAGAGCATTTTGAATTACTAAGTTATAGCGGTGCGTGACACGAGGCGACGATCGAGTTTTTTGAGAAATATATACTCATCTCATGGTTTTGAGCCTTTTTAGAATTTAAAGCATTAGGAAAGGTGCTTAGGTAAATAGCTGTTTGTTCAGTACAGATGATCACTCGCCTAGATAGCCAAAGTAAGTAACAGATGTTGACACTATTTTCCGGCCGCCATATTGGTTCACCACAGATGTACACCAACATGGCGTTTTAATACTGGGCTCTGTAAATTTCTGTGAAACATTTCGACGAATATCTGAAGTTTGGGGAAACGCACAGGCCAAAAACTTGGAGAAGTGTCTTCTTCATTTATCTTCTACAACATCACGAATTCTTGACTTTTTCCACTGGATGGTTTTCGATTTACTTTTTTATTGCGTGACAGTGAAAACCATCTATAGTGTAACGAAAATAAACAGGTCTGTTGGAAGCTTGCTTGAGTTTCAACAAAATGACCCCCAAAATCGGCAAAAAAATCTGATACTGATGAATAATAAAGTAGCTTCTATCCTCAAAACGATGGAATTACCTGACGATAAATAACCTCGTCTTGGAGTGTAAAGTTTTGACTGTCAACCTGAAGAATTGGGCGATTGTGATCTTTGTGTTGAATTCGCACATTTCTTGTCAAACTTTATAACACTTGAAAGAAAAAGAAAACCTACAAAAACAAAAACCCGGTATCTGTGTCAAATGATGATTTGACACTGTTTCGCGAGTAAACACACCGTGGTAACTTCATCAGGGCGCCCTCTGAATCCGATGTAACTTTCGATTTTGCGCTTTTACTTGTGCAGCCAAAAGTACAATAGCCAAAATCTCCCAGAATGTTGGTCGGTGATCGTACCTTTTTATATTCGGGGTTAAAAATTAATGTTGTTTTCGTTTCATAAATGTTGTTGCTGATGGCAAAATATTTTATTCTCGATCGACCGTCCAGAAAACTTCCTTCTGCTCTTCCCAAAAACTTTGTACCACTATTTATTTACTTTTACATCAATATTTGTTTCGCATAAAGCAAGCTAACAAACTCAGTTCCTTGCTTGGTCCGCATTTGTTAGCGTTAAAATAGCATTTTCGGTCCAATGCTTCTGTTTTGAGGGGTATATTGTTTTTGGTCTCCCATCTATTGTAGCTGTCAGATGCTCAGAGGGCACGCTTAAACTTGTGGTGAAAAGAAGTTGTGAGGGAACTTGAAAATTATCAACACGTCAGCCCAGAAGCCAATGTTTCTCGCTTCTCTTTTATTTGTTATTCTTCAGAGACTGGAATGCTGTGGTTCAATACCACACAATTCAGTGCCTTCTGATTTTCTGTCACATGTACCACAGGCAACCCAGTGTATGCTTCACGGAAGCATCTCGTTCTTTTGGCCACTGCCATTGTATCAACATCTTGAACTATTAAAACTAATTGTTGAGTTCAACTTTGCAACTGCTTTATGACACTGACTGAAAGCAGCCCAAAATCCTCTTTCCCAGAATCCTTCTCTCAATCAATACAAGAAATTTTTCGAGAGCTACAGATCGAACGCACTTTTCTAATCTTTGATTACTACTAGTTTATTTGTTTAATGTAGGAAATACAAGCTGGGGACGTTTTAGGACATTCACATGAAAGTTTTCCAACATTTGCGTTTTTTCTGAGACTTCTACCACGGTAAGGTGATGAGTTAGTGATGTCAGAAATGTAAAGAAATGATGGGTTACCGACTTTGTTTCGGAGTGAACATGCCCGGAAGAGCATCCTAAATCCAAAAAATCGGGCTTTGTTAGCGAATAAGGCCACAGTGTCTGTAAGTCCATGAATATTGTAATTAGAACTTTGAAGTGAAATCTTCTCTACCCCATATTGTTTAAGTGGTGTAATAAGTGAATTTAGTCAACTGATGAGGTTCCTTAATGAACAAGTTCGCATTTAGCGACCATAGTTTCACGCCCGCCTTGAAGCCGTAAGATGGCAGGATTCGCAATTTTTATTTTCTCACATTGTGCCAGACATTATTAGCCGACATACCAGCCACTTGAAGGGGTTTATTTACTAAATATACTGATTGAATATGGCATTCATTTACGTTCACTTATGATTGTAGCCTTGCTGAACCAGAAGAAGAGACAAGGTTAGTTGAAATAGTTATAGCAATGGAGTTGTGTTGCTTGGCAGGAACGTCTTTTGATTTTCTTTGCAACATGTACTGTATGTAGTAAATGATTTCTACACTTGGCAGTTTCAATAATTATTATCAGTTCTCAAATTGCTGGTGTACTTCATTATCTGGAAAAGTGTGAGATCTGATATAAATTTGTTTAAATAAGCAATCTAAATAAGAGTGTTCAACTCATGACTGGAAGAAAAACAAATTAATTCATACACGGTATTCAAAAATGGCGGTCACACGGAACGACATAGGTTCTAATACATGAAAGCAAGGTTTGGTAGGCTGTATTTCAGTCTGGAAATTTTAGTAGCGGCTGTCAGCAGATTTATGTTACACGATATTCTGGTCTTATCAGAGCTAAATCTTCTTAAATTGGCGTCCTCAAGTAGTGCAGTGAATGACTCAGTTATTCTTACTGAATATGACATTCCCAGAGCCTCATTAGCTGGACTAAATGGTTCTTCGCTGAAGAATGAAGAGTTGCGGTTTTGGTTGCACAATGTGGTGTCGTGGGGATTCCCTTAATTAAAACACAACCTTTGCTTTTAAAACGGTAATCACAAGGCATTGATTTTAAATAGCAGTTTAACAGCTGATGCTTTTCAAGGTTTATCAGTTACCCTTTTTTTAAAAATGTGCTTTGCGGAGTGGAGGAATATGTGAAAAGTGGGCGTGATCAAATGGTGATAGATCCTGATCCGGACAAAATTTACACCAAAAGAAAAAAAAAAGGATTATGAATGTTACGAGCTGCACTCCTTCTTCATCATCCAGCGTGAAATACCCAAGCGATGGCTGGGGAAAATCTCTAGAAAGGATGCCTTCATTCACCCGCATTAACTAACAGGTTTCCCTGTTAAAGGAAAAAATCCCTGACACTTGAGAAAAAATTCAGGGCACTTGAGTGGCAACTGTTTTGCTTCGAGAATATTTAAAAAATGATTCCCTTTATTACCGTTACCTAATTTGAAAACAATGAGGGCTTTGTATGAATTTAATGTTTTACCAGATGATACCAATGTTAGTCAAGAAACAATATTTTGTTTGGAAAAATGAACCAGGGCACATGTACACAGTATTTAATTAAGCTTATTTGTGTTGAAATGGATATTAATATCTGGGAGTTAAGTAAGTCTCCTATTAAAAGGAACATGGTGTACAGCAACAACATTGGAAAATTAAAATACCTTGATAATGGTAAAAGTCATGCATTACTGTGGTAGTGATAATAACAATGGATTTTCAATTCAAAGTAATGAGATGTATCAACAAAGTGAAAACTAACCTTGAAAAGTAATAACTCTAACTAAATTATACAGCAGGATTTTCTTCACTTTGTTGATACATCACATGTATTTTGAATTGTGTCTCATCCACAAGTTCTCTGGACGGCCAGATATTTATCTGTCCTAGTCTCAAGTGCATAAAATTAATTCAAGATATATTCTGCTTACAATTGACAGGGATACGTTAAATAACTTGTCTGAGGAGACACACTGTAAGAAAAAAATTCGTCAATAGTTTTCAAACATTGTTTCACTGCATGTTCACTATGACCAGCCTGAATGTCGTCTCCTGCAGAGGACAAATATTGAATGTTTTCTCCACTGGCCCCAGGCCGTAAAAATTCCTACAAAGCCTTCATCGTTTTCAAATTAGGAAATTCCGTGTAAAAGGTAATAAGGGAAGCAAAACAGTCGCCACTCAAGTTCCCTGAATTTTTTCTCCAAGTCAGGGATTTTCTCCTTCAACAGGAAAACCTGTGAGTAAATGCGAGTGAATGAAGGCATCGTTTCTAGAGATTATCCCTAGCCATCGCTTGGGTATTTCCCCGGGAAGGGGGGGGGGTATTTCATGCTGGGATGATGAAGGAGTGCAGCGATGATGAAGGAGTGCAGCTCATAATATTCATAATCCTCTTTTTATTCTTTGGTGTAAATTTCGTGCAGATCAGGATCTATCACCATTGATTGCGCCACTTTTCACATATTACTCCACTTTGCAAAGCACATTTTTAAAAAAAGGGTAACTGATAAACCTTGAAAAACAACTGTTTAATTATTATTTAAATGAAAGCCTTGTGCTTACCGTTTTACAAGCAAAGGTTTTGTTTTAAGTCCTTTAAGGGAATCCCCACTACATGGCATCACACAACCCAAACTGCAACTCTTCATTCTTCAGCGAAGAAGGATTTAGCTCAGCTAACGAGGCTCCGGGAATGTCATATTTGGTAAGTATAACTGAGTCATTCACTGCACTACTTGAGCACGGCATTTTAGGAGGATTTAGCTGATAAGACTGGAATATTATATAACATAAATCTGCTGACACCCACTACTAAAATTTTCCAGACTGATATACAGCCTACCAAACCTTGCTTTCATGTATTAGAACCTACAATCCTGGCCAAAAAGTTACGGGACAACACAAAATGGCTCAGGCACTGTACATTTTATTTTACACATCTATAAGCAGTCGCCATAACCTTATTCAAGCTCTCATCGTCATTTTCAGAAACCCCCCCTCCCCCTCGCGATGTTGAAAGTTGCTGGGATCCTTCGGACTGTACATAAACACAGCACCGTAACAACATTGCGAGGGGGAGGGGGGGCAGAGAAAGACTTTGAGATATATGTAGCAAATTGTCCCATTATTTTTGGCCAGGATTGTCCGAAACAGTTTTTTTGTATGAAATCAATTTATAAGTCTACAACCAATGAAGACATATTTCAAATGTTTAGATATAGATGTGAACATGTCTTTTGGACGTGTTGCGGGTAAATTGACTGTTCTATATTTTCCCTCGAGGGGAGGAAGGCGTGCGGCAAAAAAGCAACGTTTAAACGCATTCTTTTTTCATCTGTGACGTGCGTGTTTGGTTCGAAGAAAAAAATTCAGTTATACTTGCTTACAGTGAGGTATACTGAGTGCCGCATATTTTTCCGCTGTGTCTTTTACAAGAATTGAAAGTCATGGCTCCTAAGATTACAGCTGTGCAGAGAGCAATGGTATTGTTTGCAAGGAAGTATGGATGTGCGTGCTATAGTGACATAGCAAATGAATGTGGGATTTCAAAATCTTCCGCTGCCAGAATATGTGTGCGAGAGTCCACAGCGAAGAAATTGGTCAACAACGTTACCAAAAATTCGTCAAGTAAGCTAACTAGTAGGAGGGGGAGGCCAAGAAAAGTAAGTGATCGTAGTGTGCGAAAGCTACTGCGCACGTTGAGAGACATGCAAATGAGGAATGTTCACATACCCGTGAAAAACGTGATAGAAAAGACTGGGCTGTCTCTTGAAATGGCAAGCAGAAGGACATTTTTCGCGTTATCTGAACGAGGAAGGCTACAGCTACTTGCAAGCGAGAAAAAAGGGGCTGTTGAGCGAAAACGATCGAAAGGTGGGATTACCATTTGCTAGAAAAAGGAAACGCAAAGTGAAGCAAAATCCAGATTTCTGGACAAATGAGGTGGCATTCTTTCTTGATGGAGTCTCTTTCATCCATAAATATAACCCGCAGAGCGGTGCTTCCTGCAATAAATCTCATGTATAGCGACGAAAGGGAGAAGGCCTTAAATTTACTTCAAAGGCTTCAAAGAACTTAGCAGGTGGCAGGCGCTTGCATGTCCTCGTTGCTATCGCTTATGGTAAGGAGGTGACACTGAAAGTTCCTTACGAAAAAATGAGTGGGGAATTCTTTGCCCTTTTCATACGCAGGTATTTCATTTTAGCATTTGCACAAGCAGCGCTGAAAGCCAATGGAAGAAGATTCTTTGTAATGGACAACGATCCCTCACAACGAAGCATGACTGCTGCAAAAGCTCTTGAAAAGGTATAGAAGCTGAACTTTTAGAGATCCCTGCACGCTCACCTGATGTGGACTGTATAGAAAACATATTTCACCTCGTGAAACGCTTCTTAGAGGAAGAAGCAATACCTTTTAACATTACAAAGGAATGTTTTGAAGAATTCAAACAGTGTGTGTTTACAGCTTTTGATAGTATTCCAGCAGCCGTGATAGATAACATCATTCTAAGCATGAGTAAGAGGATAGAAGCAATTCTCACCTGTAAAGGCCATAGAACCAAATATTAGTGACAAAAAAAAACTCCAGCAAACCAATAACTTCCTTTTTTTTCTTCAACTTTCAAGCGTCACATTTACAGAAAAATGAGGCAAAAGTACTCTATTTGTCGATAAATAAAGCGCTACAAGTTAATAACCTTACATGGTCTGTGACTGATATATCTATTACGTGACACCGAAGTCATAAAACCCAAATAAAAGGAGTAAAAACGTCACTTTTACACCTTGTTACAATCATGTCATTGTCCACTTTTACACTTAAAAAAAACAAAAACAAAATATAAGGTTTAACTAACAATGATATTTGATACATGGCGCGTTTGTCATTGTAAATGAGTGTTTATCTCCTATTGCGTGACACTCAAAATGGCTGTACATTTCTCGCACGATATTTCTCACGGACTTAAATGATTGTACTGAAACAACAATGAGTTGATTTGAAAGATTGTATGTGCAAAACAAAACGCTTAATTGCTATCTATCATTTCCACCCCTTTGTAACCCCCCAAAAGGGGGTTTACGTACTTCGCCAACATTTCTCACCCCTATTGCAATAAAACTATGAAACACTATTGAAGTTATTTTTAGGTAAGGGGTGAGAAATGTGAGAAAATGTACTTAGTGACTGCAGTGGGTTCAGGCTAGCATTTGAGAGCAAAGAAAGGATGGCATTGAAAAACCTTCGAGGATGAAATGGCTACTAACGTGTAAAAGAGCATCGAAAAATGGGTTTTTAGGGGCGAGAAATGTGTCTGAGAAATGTAAACAATACTTGACGCCAGTATGTAATTTAAGTAGTAACGCCATTCGCAGTGTTTTCCAGGATAAATCGGGCAAAACAATGACCACAAGGCACTAATTCTTGCTTCTCCTCGTGTGGTATTTGACGCAAAAAGTGGAAAAAGCGCCACCTGACATTCATCATCTGGGTGTTAGTGTGGTCAATGGAGCCTCCTTTCACTAACACTATGGGGGCGTCTGAGGTTGCGAAAAAGGGGGTGTCCCTTTGCAATTCAACACCCTGGCTACTTAGGTTTTTGGGAGCAGGCAAATGAACGGTATCACCCTCTAGGGCAAGTAGCAGGTCTGCCCAGGCTATTACCTTGGGATGCCATCTGAAATCATTGAGATAAATAATCTCAGCATCCTCTGCGCCGATCCACGCAAATGAACCCATGGCGGGGTTGCCGAATGCTTTATAAATCACCTTCAATGGAGACAAAATAAAGGACTTACCACAATTTGTTGGACCATGAATGCAAATATTTTGGTATTTACCTCTCCCCTTAGCTAATGCGGTGTAAATTGCGTCATAGAATTCCCCTTTCATTATCCCCTGTCTACCTAATAACTGTGTGGCGGCTCTTTGCCAGTTTCCATCACAACCAGTCGCACATTCACCCACACGTGCTTCTTGTAAGAGCTCAATTCGTGTTTTACCTGCGCAAATATTAAGGGATTCAGCTTGCGAAAATTCTTGGGCCAGTGAAATAGCCTCTAGAATGGCTTCATTTCCCCTGTTGGCTATGAATTGAGCGAGGGCAGTTTTCCCTTCCCGATTTTGTTGAACAGCCAAAGAAATGAGCTGTAGTCGTGACGTGATCCCCTTAGCTTGCACAATTTGGCACACATCGTAAACACTGAGGCGTTCAGCACCTTTTCTTCTCCTTTTCCTTCCAGCTTTCTCCTTTTGTTTCGCCCTCTTTTTCCTACAACTTATTGCCCGTTCAGTTCGCGGAGCACCATCCGAAAGATCTGGATGACAACTAGAGTGAAGGGCGTCCTTGTCGTCTTTGGTAACATAGCGATAAGCAGTGTAGTAGTTGCTGTGGTTATTGCTAAAGTTCACTTGAATACCAAAGTTCTGGTCCAAATAGTTCCTAACCTGGAGCCATCACGCTTTCTTGCCAAGTTTAAGGGCCATATGATAATGATACAAGTTCATTTCATCGGTGCTTTCACAGGTGTTGGTATGAGCCACTATGCAAACTACCCAATGTACAACTGTAATTCCACAACTGTTCCATGCCTCTACAACTGCCGAGGAAAACCTTTCTTTGCATGGAAATTTCGCCATATCAGCGCGACTATATGTAATAAGGTATAGGGTTCTTTGCACAGCATTTTGTAAGGATTCCATACTTGGTAGTAACTCTCTAAGTGAACATTGTGTACACAAGTCAGATAGACGCATACCTCACGATAACGTTCCCCTTCCAGAAAGCTCCGTTTCAACAGAATATTACTTTCAATATATCATTTCAGCGACACATAGCCTTAGGAATACTGACAACGACAAAAGGAACTTGTGGTAGTGAATAATGCTACAGAAATAAGCTAAATTCGGACAATCCTGGCCAAAAAGCTACGGGACAGAACACAAAATGGCTCAGGCACTGTACATTTTATTTTACACATCTATAAGCAGTCGCCATAACCTTATTCAAGCTCTCATCGTCATTTTCAGAAACCCCCCCTCCCCCTCGCAATGTTGAAAGTGGCTGGGATCCTTCGGACTGTACATAAACACAGCAGCATAACAACATTGCGAGGGGGAGGGGGGGCAGAGAAAGACTTTGAGATATATATAGCAAATTGTCCCATTATTTTTGCCTAGGATTGTAGGTCGTTCCGTGTGTCCGCCATTTTTGAATACAGTGTACTGCAGTCAGCCAATGAGAAAAGCATAGCCTACTTATTGTTAATTTTAATATTAAGGTACATCTGGGTTTTCCAAAGATGACAGTAACAAAATTGCTGAGCAGTCAGGACAATATGAAAATCGTGCTGATTTAATTACAGGTTGCGATTGAGTCAGTTTAATTTACATCTCAGAGTATCTTTAGCCTTGTGGTGAGACGGTTACACGGGGGACAAATGAATACAAACTGGTTTGATGCTGATATCTCCAAATAATATTGATGGTGTGTGTGTCGAATACTCAAGGCTGTTACATTCTTTAATTATGCTATTACTTTTGATTTGCTTTCGTCATGCCCAAAGAACATGAAACAATTAACTGATAGGGTGCGATGAAAAAATGCAAATTATGCGAAATTTGCAGGGCAGAATTATGTAATTAAAAAGGCCAATTATGCGATAATGTAAATTATGCGATTTTTTTCTGAGCAATTTTAAGCTTGTTTTATAAGGTTTCAGGGAAAGAACAAAACTGTTTTGCTGTCCTAAAGACATTTCGAACACAAAGGGACAGTAATTATGTACCTTGATCGACATAAGTCGGGATAAATAAATAATCAAAGTGCCACTGTCGTTACTCGTGGATATGAAAGTTACCGCGATTGTTTAAAATTGGCAGGTTGAGGTTTTCTTTATGCATTAGCATTGATAGTTGGATAATTGTGTAACAGCACGGTGGGCTCTCATGCAACTAGATACCCAAAATACTGCATGTATGTGAGGTAATCCCCTTTGCTGGAATTCAACCCTATGAAATAAGTATACCATTTCTCCAACAGACATAAGATTACTCTTTAACACATCCTCTATAAAGAGCTCTACCATGTGTTCAAAGTTCGTTGCACAGATGACAGGGTAATTCTGATTTTTGTTGCCAGGTCATATAATGTTAATGTCATCAGATTTAGCAAGTAGAGCAGATCCATTCAGTAATATTAACACTTTTTGCGCCAGTTATACATTCCTCCTTCAATATTTATCATTATACTTGATACACTTAGATACAGATGGTCTGAACCATAACTGATCACAGCAAGTGCATATATATTCAGCGCCACGTGTTATCTTATCACGAAAAAGACTGAATCACTTTTGACATGGAATGTCTAATAGAGCCTTGACCTTGACAAATTTCAGTTTGGTTTAGCCTTGGGCTCTGCATAGCTTTCCTTGAATGGTTTTATGCTTTTCTGTTTGGGTCTCTGATATGTTCTGGATTGCTTTTCTTTTCCTATTCCCTTGCTGCTTCAATATTTTCAGATCTGTTTTGGCGTTTTGCAATATTTTTCTTTTCCCTGAACTCTTCAAGTGACTTTGTCTCTTCCTCTTGATAGAGTCTTTCATGTAAGCTCTTTTTTGCCACTGCTTTGTAGAAATTATTACTGACACTCACATCATTTTTGGCCATCGTTAATTAATCGATTATTCCATTTCTACATGCATTCAAGTCTTCGCGTTGGTCAGTGAAAGGCGGTGCACAATTTTTTGCACCAATCTGTACTTGTTCAGAATATTTTGCTTCACCTTCGAAGAAAGCCATTTCTTTAATTCTTCCGTTTCTTGCTTCTAAATGGAGCGAAAGGTGCTCAAACACTTCAGTATAAAAGCGACATACAGTAATGGCGGCGCACAACCTCGCGAACAGGAAGTCACACCGATCTAAGCTGTGTTGTGATTATCCATCCCGATTGGCTTATTAGATCGAACTTCCGGTTACGCAGGAGTGACACATTTGCATAAAGAACCTCACCAAAACTCGTGGATATATCCACAAGTAAAAAATGAGGTCTTCAGCACTATCGGTGCACCACGTTAAAAGTTAAAAGGACACAGTTAACATGCCAAATGAATGATCAAGGTGCATGTCAACCACACACTTCCAAAGATGGTCAATCCCAATATTGCACGACAAGCAAAACATCAGTCCATCGTCCACGTTGAACGTACCTGTGAGGTACTTTCTTGCTGGATCGTGAGCTGTCAGATTGGGTGGAAGGTGGGACCTTGCTTTATTTGTCAAAGAAACAGCGGGTGAATTCACTCCAAAACCTATCCATGAGTAAGTTTTTATCGGTTTTCAATGAAAGAAACTACATTTTGCCAAAAAACTGACAACTTCACTTACTTTTCACAAATCTCTTATCTAAAAGAAGGCAATAGCGAAGCGCGCAAGTGACATCTTCAAAATCTAGGTCCCTCGCAAGACTCAGACAAACAAACAGATCTTCCGTATGAGGAATATGAGAAATGGCAGGAGATTTGAAAGTTTCTTCAAGCACTAAAGCGACAATTCTTACAGAAAATGATGATGTTCCGGGATCTAAGTTTGAGAGCGAACCTGCAAATTATACTGTTGAGCAACTTAAACGCTGGCTTAAGTGTTGGGGGCTTAAACAGCCAGGAAAAAGGGAACACTTGCTTGCATGTGTGAACGACTCTCTCAAGAGCAGAAACCACCACATTTGCAATCCTGGTATAGACAATGGGAAATGGCTGGAGCGAACATTTTACGAAATAGGAAACCTGAAAGTCTTGAGACTAGTGTTAAGACCGTGCCTAATGTTCTCACTGATTCCGCAAACTGGCTGGTAGGAATTTCCTTCACAGGACTTACCTTTATTATTCAACTACGGCCATGTTTATCATTATGCCCTTGAATCTTTGCCGGCTTTGCCAGGGGAACAAAATGACCAAGAAGAGGACGAAGACGGTGAACTCACTAGTGGAATTGGACACATGACAGACAAACATTTTTCCAATGGACATAAGTATGTGGATTCTGGTTTTGTGCACGACATGACAGATACTAAGACGAATGATTATTACTACCTGAAAGCACATGTGTGGCCATCAATGAAGACTGATTTTCCCCACAATGCTTTGGTGATCCTGTCAGTTCAAAGCGGAGCAGTAATACATGTGATCCATGCAAAGCCTCAGAACTTCGTTGCTCTAGCCACATGGTGGCAGTTTTACTCTTGTCGATCATGTTCAAAAGCACGGAATTATAACAACCAAACCATGTACTAGCCAGGAATGCACATGGAATAAGGGAAAGAAGAGAAAGAAAAACCCTCAAAGGTTATCAGTGGCAAAGTATCCGTCAAGGTAAAAAAGGGAAGATCCACGTGATTGATTTCGACCCAAGGCCAGCAAAGTACCGAAAAATCTCCAGTAACTTTCTCAACAACTTTGTGCGCAACCTAATCACAACAAACTCTCAATGTGGGAGACACAATTGACTCTGACTTATAATGATTATAATCTTGAAGATACATCTGAGCCAGAATAACACGTTTCTGATTTGATGTGTAATCTTACTCCAGATTCTTTAAGCGAAGTGGAAGGCACCAAAGGCCAAAATGAAAGCCAAAAGTGGTACTCTGAACGATGGCCTAGAATCACAGCCTCTGCTTGCCTGGATGCATACAGAGCTGGCAAGAAAGTGATGGAAGGTTCAAACAGTGCATCAGCTTTATCAGGGAAATATATTTCTTTGAATAATTTGAAGACTAGTGACAACCCTGAAATGTACTGGATGAAATATGGTTTAGACAGTGAAGCAGATGCCATTCAGAAGAATGAAAGCCAAACCAAATAAGTCATTAGTCCTTCAAGATTGTGGGTTAACCCCAAATTTCCCATGTGGTGCACGATTTAGGGGAAAATGTGGGGCGCTTACTTTTTGTGAGGCATCACAAATCACAAAATCACTCCGCTGACCAAACTCACTCATCCACCATCAATTCAACCATCACATTCCTCAGACTGCATGGAGCACATGTTTTTATTGGTTATTCAGATTATTGAGTGACCAAATTTCTTAAGAGTTAAATTGTTTCTTGCGAATACTTAGTATAAAACTTATGTTTTCAAAAAGGGGAGGTCACAAACACGTTCCTGCTGATAGTTTCATTGACGAACTTCGTGCTGAGGCGAAGAAGTCGTTAAATGAAGAGAAAGTTTGATCTGATGCTCGATATAGGAGTCCTGGAAAACAACGGAGAATTTTGTTAGACAGCGTGGAACATACATTTCAATGACATTTCGATCGTGTTGTGGATTTTTAACTTTCCTATTTCATTCAATTTTGTTGTTGAACACACGGAAAGCAATAAAAACTCGCATATTTTTAAGCATTTTAACACATCTCCTTTATGTAAGAACAAATACTCCCCTTCATGCTTTAGTATTCTGGATTCTGCCAGCAACTCAATTGATTTAAAACTCAGAGAAGATTTTTATAAAAATAAGATCAAACAATTGCAGCATTACAACACTTTTCTAACGTTTTAGTTTACACCTTGATGTTTGGTGTCACGCTGTAAATAGTACCCGCTTTTGTATTACGTCATGTTGTAATAATTTTTTTATCTACCCGTAGACTTTATAACTGGTCACACTTAGGAACTCATTAAACTGATGATGGCATAAGCATGCCCAAACATGTCTTTTAAAAAAGTTGTCTGTTTCTTACAGTATTTATCATATTTGCTACTATTGCGACCTTATGGAAATATCAAGCTAAGTTAAGAGAAATCGATGCCAACAAGGAAAGCTGTCAAGCGTTCTGGCGACCCTTCCGGCTTCGTCG
>NC_090883.1:4830536-4845536 GCF_036669925.1 Montipora capricornis
TTTGAAAATGAAAATTGGATTTTTCTTTTGTTTACGCTCTCTCGTAAGCGGACACACCATGTACGTAATTGACTCTTGGCAATGAAATTTGTCTTTAATTTGCAATAAATCAACAAAAATATGACCTTTAACAGAGCAACAGAACAGCGGGAATCGCTTTTTACAAATTTCAATTTGTCCGCGGCAAAGCAAGCTGTCCGTTCGTTTGACATTAACAAGAGTCCGACGAAACATTTGTAGTGTCACGTTAATTATGGCCTAGCCTGTTCACGGATGTTTTTTTTTTCGTAAGATATTGGCGCTCGCCAATATCTTACGAAAAAAATAAACTTCTGTGAAGGGGCTAGTTATGGCCACGTTCGTCATGGTCTACTTTACTTCTTGTTTCTGTTTTCAATCACTGATTGTACCAAACACTGTATCCCAGATAATCAAGCTTGGACTTGAGCCATGGTAAAGATGTTTCAACATCACCATAAAAAACGTATTTACAAGGAATTTCCATGCCGTACCCAGCTCCTCTGTTGACAGGTTTACCCGTTATGATGGCTTTCCCTTTGTTTGTTCCGCGCTTTAAAAACTTGGTGACAAATTCAGCCATCCTCAAAGGAATGTGACCAAGTATCTCATCGAATCCAGACACTGTGTTAGCGTGTTCCTTGGCTGTGGTTTCAAGACTGCAATCTTCTAAATTAGGCCTTACTACAGCAACCGCATTCACGTCCTTGATGTTCTTTGGCTCGCGTTTAAGGGCCCTTCCCTCATTTAGTTGTGGATCCCAGCCAGCCGCATCTTTGTATACATGATAACCGCGAATGTAGGACTCAACCATTACGTACGATTCTGTCATCCTGTTTGCCATCGCTTTATACAGCTACAGTCAAGAGATCACAGCAAAATGGGGTCCGTAATGCGAGGTCTTACTTTTGAATACAGTACAGTAAAAGCTCTTTTCACAGCATGTGTTTACTGTTGTTGCAATAAGTCCCGTTGAACGTTTTATAAGAAGAGTTATGTTTTTAAGAAGCACCAAAGTTACATTTATAGACGGCAACAATAAGTCCCGTTGAATGTTTTGTTAGAAGAGTTATGTTTTTAAGAAGCACCAGAGTTACATATATGGACGGCAGCAATAAGTCCCGTTGAACGTTTTGTTAGAAGAGTTATGTTTTTAAGAAGCACCAGAGTTACATATATGGACGGCAGCAATAAGTCCCGTTGAACAGTTTGTTAAATGTAGAAGAAATACTGTATATATATTTTTTCGAGTTTGAACATTTGACATCAATAAAGAGTTTCGCTTTATATCTTCAGTTGCTATTTTTGTCTACGCAATAAAACACAATTAACACCCGCTAATTAACTCTCCCGTAAGCGGACATCCACCCTATTTTTCTTTGGTGTCCGCTTACGGGAATAATTCTCGTAAGCGGACAGCTCTACTAACGGACACGTTTTTCAATTCCCGAGGGTGTCCGCTTACGAGAGAGTTGACTGTACTTCTACAACCTACTGCCTTCTGGATATGCTGCAAAACTGGCTGTCGTCTCTTGACTGCCCTGGCAAGTTCCTCCGCGTGTGCCCTCTAGACTTAAGTAAAGCATTTGATCATATTGACCATACCATCCTGGTGACCAAGCTAATCCATCTAGGTGTTAGAGGTTGGTTGATCAGTTGGATATGCAGCTTCCTTAGTGGTCGCCTCCAGGCTGTTAAGCTCTTGGACTCCATCTGAGGGTGGATAACCGTACATGCTGGTGTCCCCCAGGGCACTAAATTGGGTCCAATCCTCTTTTTGAATATGATTAATGACTCTCCCCTCCGCTCGAGCCACTGGAAGTACGTCAACGACGTTACAATATCTGAGGTCACCACTTTGGGCGAGGTGTCATCTCTGCAGAACGACATGAACTGCATTTTGCAATGGGCCCAGCAGAACAACATGAACCTCGACCCTAAAAAATGCAAGATCATGACCATTTGTCCCCTCAAAACCAAGCCTGTCTCTCCAATGTTGTCCATCGATAATTTACCTCTAGAGGCTGTGTCATCTCACAAAGTACTTGGTCTGACCCTGTGTGACACCATAAAGTGGAACGATAAAAACCAACGAAATCGTTTCCAAGGCGTCTAAGCGACTGCACATTGTCAGGGTCTTGAAGCGCGCCGGAGTCCCTCCAGTGGACCTTGTCACCATCTATAGTGCCCTGGTTCGCTCCGTCCTAGAATACTCTTCTGTTGTCTGGGCTACTTGCCTTCCTCGCTTCCTCATTGACCAGCTTGAAGCTATCCAGAAGAGGGCCCTGCGAATTGTATACCCTGACCTTCACTATCAACAGGCTCTTGAACAAGCCAACATTACCAGTTTAGAGGATAGACGCACCCACCTGTGTCTTAAAGTGTGGCACAATATCAAAAATAACCCAGATGGCCAGCTGCACCGCCTTCTCCCTCCTGTAAGATCCGAATGCCACTCTTACCATCTTAGGAACAGTAGCAGTTCTAGCCGCTTCCAGTATAGAACAAAACGCTTCGGTTCTAGTTTTTTCCCAGCAATGGCGAAAATTAACTAATCGTACGAGTCTAGTTATCTCTAGGAAAGGTTACGTTTATACAAACGTTGGCCGCGTAGCACTTATATTTTAAACAGAGTTAACTGAACAGAGTGTAATGTGAAGTGCTAGATTTCAATCCCATATAAACCATGTGACCCAGTCTATTGATTGGATGTCATTAAGTAGGGCTTGCTCATCAAAATGTGAGTAATCTCTTTTAAAAATCTTAACATTTTCAGGCAAAGAAGAGAATTTACTGAGAACAAGAACGTTTGGCAAGTGATCAGTTAGATCATAAATTAAATTACCACTAATTGTAAAATATTCTAGAGAGTTAAAGAAAATATTATCAATAACTGTCGCTGAATGATCAGTAATCCTGGTTGGTTGCAAAATTTGAGGCTGGAAATATGATGAAACCAAGATATTTAAAAAATCATTTGTACCAGAATGTGTCTCAAACTTGAGGAGATCTAAATTGAAATCCCCTGGTATGACACAGTATTTGTTTTCGTAATGAATCTTTTCAATCACTGTGTTTATGTGAGTCATGAAACTATTTAAGTTACCATTAGGATGTCTGTATATAATTCCACAAATAGTATTATGTTCAGCATCATTTTGGATTTCAATTCATAAGGATTCATAACCTTCCTTAACCGAAGAAAGATCTTCACGACAGCTATAGCTTATGCCATTCTTAACAAAACTCCCACTCCACCAGCATTAGATAAGCTGGGTTGAGATAAAAAGTTAAAGCCTGGAATATTTATAATTAATATTTCTTCTTGATCATCTTTAGTTTGGTTTCAGTGAGACCTACCATTGACATGGGAAAATACAATTCAGACAGCATATTGATAAGGTTATCTATGTAATGCAATTTAGGAAAGAAAAGGCATTATTAGAGAAACAAGCCGAAATGTCCTTATTTCCATGGAAATCATGTGTACTTAAATAATTAAAATTTGAGTCTGAAGGAATATGAAGGTTAATATCTAAATTTGTGAGGTGGGGTATATTAGTAACTGAAGCAGAAATATTCAAGCAAGGCAATGAGGTATAGCTGTCATTACTGTGGACACCAGGGGATGAGTCTCTACCTGGACACCTATCACAGTGTGAATCAATAGTACTTATCTCTTAGGTACATCCTCTGTACAGCTGACAGGTATCACAGGAGAGCTCAAATTCTTCCTTAGGAAGATCCTGCCTGCATTGGTCCAAAGAAACTTATAGCTGAAATCTCTTTTGAATTTCAAACAAAGTTTGAAAATTTCCTTGTTCTTTTCGGTCAGGCTTTCATTAACATAAATCTTGTTTGCCACAGAGTAGCCAAGGTCAACTGTAGAAATAGACTTCAAATTCTTCCTTGCTCAGTATAGGTTTTCTCTTATCTCACGTTTCACAAATTTGACGATAATTGCCGGAGGTATGGGAATTCCATCATCAGTAAATTGCTTTTTGCTGGGAATTCGATGATTTATAGATGTGTCACTCTTTTGCACAGGTAAACCAATCGTTTCTGCAATTTGTAATACAACTTCATCAGTTTGATCCAAATCCGTCGGTGTGGAGGGCAGAGGTATACCTCGAATTTCCGAGCAATCTCTTCTCGTGTATTGCTCCAGATCGTTGAGAGATTTCTTGAGAAACTTCACTTCGTTTGAAGACTTAAGTATCTCCGCTTTGAGGCTTGCATTTTCTACGATTTGTTCATCCTTAGCTTTGTCGAGATCTTTCAGTGTTTTAACAATTTGGTCATATTTAGTGTTGAGTGCGTTCACTGATTGCATAGCGTCTTCGATCTGTTTACTCAGATGTTGAATCACCTTCCGTAGCTTCTCTTCCAGAATTTCTTCCAAAATTTCCACTGTCAAGTTTGACATAATGATGAATAAATACAAAAAGGACAAAAACATCAATATAGAACGTGAAAACATAAAGGTTAACGTTGAAAAACTGCAAATTTTTGGTCCACGTTCAAAAACGCCGCCATCTTGTACACTGACCACTGACCGCTGCACCGTATGCACTTGCACGTTTTGTTTTCGCTATGTAAACATAAAGCTTGTGATGTTTTGGGGGAATTTGCCTTTCGACTTTTCATTTATTATGCATAGATATGAATAAGAAAGAAAACAAAATTAATAACGAAGTTTGAAAGACACAATTTTCTGGAGAAACATCACAATGTTTTAATTGCAAAACTAAACATGCAAGCAAATAATTTACTTTGTTTATATCGAATTGATCGTTAATTCTACAAAAATGAAGTCAATTTTTAAATGTTGGAAATCCACTAATGTCTACATCCAGAGTCCTGCAAAAATCCTGCAACTGCAAGAATCTGAAACCAGTCTAAAATTGCTACCTCTAAAAAAAATTAAATATGCTCTTCCCATAAACGTTTACTTACAAAGAACGTCCTTGAAGTTTACCAAGCCACAAGCAACTTCAACCATCTGAGTTGCAAGTGGTGCCAGTGACAGAGGCATGGTTCTCCCTATTAGCTTGAATTGTTTCAAGCGCTGGTTGAATCTTTCAACGTGTATTCATGCTTTAGCAATCTTTCTCGTTGACAGCTCTTCTGCTGCACTTAGGCTTTTCCTACCTTTCAGAAAAGGAGGAATGTTTATCTGTGCCTGAAGGGAATTTACTAGATGTTGCACAAGGAAACCTCTGTCCACAAGTACCACATCATACGGTTCAATGTGTTTCAAAATTCCACTTTCTTAAAAAAGACAGATATGTCTCCTTCAAATAAATCGGACACAAAGCATGCTCCACCATGTGGCGTAACAGCTATCAGACATTTATAGTATTAGCATGTTTGTATGTTGAAAAAGTGTTACCTTGTCTTGCAAAATTGTGAGAGGTTTGCCCTCTAAATTTGGTAGAATCCACACTACAGCGTACTTTTGGCATGCTCTTGAAGACTTTAGGGTGATACCTTTTTAATAATTCTTTCAGAGGGAACATTACATACTCCATGTCCCTGAAGATCTTGTACATGAGTTGGATAAATGTGGTGAAAATGTTCCTTATTTACGTTTCACAAATTTGCTTTCCAGGGATACTCAAAAGAAATGCTAATGTTTAAATGGTGGATCCACTTTTCAATCGTAACAGACAAATAAACAGTTTTTTCTTACTGCTCCAGACATTTTCCTGGTTAACAGATGGTTGGCTAGCTTTAACTGGATTGCCGTTTCCCGCATCACTTCAATATGTTATGGTATCCAAAGGACAGACCTCGTTTAAGAAGTCATACAGAACCTCAAACTGAGGGGTTGTTAAACCTACAAACTGTTTCATTTGGGTGGAATCTTCAGAGGACATTCCTTTCTCATTCTTCAGAATAATGGTTTTGATCTTACTTGACAGTTTGTGTCTAGTGAAGTCAGTTTGCGTTGCTTTGTTGTTTCCATCTTCGTCCACATACTGGCCCTCTAAGGTAACATCTTCTGCTTTTGAAAGGTCCTCCATTACAATTGAAGAAAAGAGCGAGTCGGGGTTATCTTTCCTTGCTCGTTTGTCAAACAAAACCCTTGGATGAGGTGCTTTGTGCTTTGGGCGAGATGCTTTGAGGAATTCGTGAGCTGTAAAATTCGCTTTGAAGGGGTCAGGAAACTCGTCAGTTGGGCCTCTCTCACCTGGCCAGTGCAGAGCAGAGAATTTTTTTTAAAATTATTTACACTGTTTGCAAACACTAATTATAAAGGTTTAGACGAATTTAACTACAAGCAATATGGTACATACATTACGAACAACACATTTCTACATTTATAATATAGCACGGTTCAAAAACTGAAGTTAAATACGTTAAAAGTAATGTTGATAACTGACCATTACCAGAGATCGCGTTAACGCAGAAATCGTGCATTTTTAGGCAAAAAAAATGTCAAAAATGCATCATCAAAATTTTAATGCGTCCCAGGACGCAAGACGTTGACTTGAAGAACTCACTCCACTTACTTTGAATCTTGAATAGATTTTGTTGTTTGAGTGCTGTAAAAAAATTTCGGACAAAGCGAATTCACATCGTGGCTGCCATATTGGATTTAACTACGCAAGAGGGACTGGAGACGATTCACATATCCGGGAAACTTGAATGAGCTCCCGCCATGTTTGTTCGTTGTTTGATTGATTAAGCTGGTCAAGTGCCCACTTACATGTACCTGTAATATGGCAATGAACCGTGAAAAGGGAAGAAGACATAATCAGTTTTTAGACAAATGGCTGAAAGAGTTTGGATGGCTACAAACAAGAGGCTCGGGCGATGATTTATTGATGATTTGTAGAGATTGCACAACAGCTGGAAAGAAGAACGCCTTCACGAGTGGATGCAAAAATTTTCAAAGATCTGCGCTTGTTCGTCACATGAGTCAGGTGAGTCACAAAAGTTCAGCGAAAGTGTTGCTTCAGCAAAAACATTTCAAAGCTGCAAGTGACAATGCTAGCAAAGCCAGTGATGATTCCCTGGTCAAGCAAATGCGAACAGCATATTGGCTTTCGCAAGAAGAGATGCCTCCTATAAAATTCAATTCACTCTGTGAACTTCAGGTTAGAAACTGTAAGATCATGTTGGCGATAAAAATATTTGAATTTTATGAAATAATATTTTTGTAGCATTTTTTAATTCCACCATTCCAACATTTTAAATCCTTTTGTAATCTAGACGTTGAATGGCTGTACAAGTCTTGACCCCAAGACAGAAGGAAATGTATATCAGCATCACCAGTCTGTGGTTGACATGAACACTGCATTTGCAGAATTCATCACCAGAGAGATTGATGAAGATATCCAGAATAGCCCATTTATTGCAATACTTGCTGACGAGAGTGTAGATATTGCTGTATACAAGAAGTTGGACATTTATGTCAGACTTGTGAAGGACAATGAGCCTTGCACTCGATTTGTGGGAAATCGTAATGTGCCAGATGGTAAAGCTGAAACTATATATAATGCACTTATTAATTTTATGGAAGAAAAAAATACCGACTCAGGGCTCGAAATTGCGACCAATACAGTCGCATTTGCGACTTAATTTTTCCCTTTGCGACTAAAACATCTGGAGAAGTCGCAAATTTGCAACTTGTTGTCACCTTCGCTCTTTCGAAACAAAAGGGTTAGCAGTTGCCACTTTTGCTGCTACTTTCGCTAAAATAAATAAATAAGTAAATAAATGACAAAATTGTTTTGTTTCTCGCTGTGAATTTTCTCAGATAGCGTAATTGTTGAGAAATTTAGCTGCGATGTTACGTGCACAGCTCCATTCCTTCGATCATTCGCCATTTTCAGCGGTTTCTTTACACACAAGTATTGCGGGCTCATATCTTTTTGCTAAACCGCTGACAACACAATGCAGCGTGGCGATTTTGCGACTAAAATTTGCGAAATTGCGACAAAATTTTCGTATCTTGTCGCAAAATTGCGACTGTATTTTTTCGTTAATTTCGAGCCCTGCGACTGTGGAACTCAACTTGTGGGATTAGGGAGTGATGGCGCTGCTGTCATGATGGGGCGTCACAGTGGTGTGGGTGTACGACTGAAGTCAGTAGCTCCATTTTTGATTCATACTCACTATGTCGCTCATAGACTTGCTTTATGCACTTCACAAGCTGCTAAATCAGTCAAGTTGTTGGATGAATACCAAACACTGTTGACAAACCTTTTTAACTCTTACTCAAACTCAGCTGTAAGGTATAACAAGCTACATGAAATTCAAAGCGTTTTGGAATTGAAACCAGTAACCTTAAAAGTTGCTTCGTCAACTCGTTAGCTGTCTCTCCACAATGCTGTTCATGCAATTTACAAGTGTTGGCCTGCACTTGTGGACTGTCTGGATCATCAAGCTGCTGAAGATAATAATGAAAACTCTGCAAAAGCCAAGGGATACTTGAATCAAGTGCCGAAATACAAATTTGTTGCAGCAACTTGCATGATGAAGGATGTTCTTCCAACATTAACAAAGCTGTTTTTCCAAAAAGAATCTGTTGGTCTTGCGTCTGTGCCACCTATGGTATCATCTACAATCACTACATTGCAGGCCCTTAGAAATGACTTAAATGGCGATCTTGAAAACCTGCCAAGCCTAAAAGAACTTAATCAGCAAGTACTTGCAGATGGTTTGTATCATGAGAAGGAACTTCAGCAGGCAGGTGATAATGCAAGGCGATCATTTGTTGCTGTTGGTGACACATTTCTGGCTAATTTAATTGAAAACCTTAACGAGAGGTTCCCAAAGGAGACACTAGACATCTGCAAAGCCCTTGACCTTGTAGTTAACCCTCAATCACTTCCAGAGAGTGCTGTAGCTATGGCAGCTCATGGAGCAGATGCTCTGAACAAGCTTATTGAGGACTATGGTCAGCCAAAGACTGCAAGTGACAACAGAAACATTGATCCACTGATTGACCCAGATGTCACAAGAGCAGACTACCTGCAATTCAAGTTTATTCTTAACACTCACCGTCTTATGAACATGCAGCAGTTCATCAAAAGGTTCCTTGGTGATGATGGACTTTGTGAACAGTTTCCAACTTTCACAACTCTTGCCAATATTGCGCTTATAATTCCTGTGTCTAGTGCTTCATGTGAGAGGGGGTTTTCTTGCCAAAAAGAATCAAGACAGGCCTTAGAAACAGACTGTCAGAGCAAAACTTAGAGAATCTTATGAAAGTTGCAATTGAGGGGGCCCCGCTTGCAGAATTTGATTTTGAGAGAGCAAAGCAGATCTTTAAAGGGCACCGTCATCGTAGAAAATAGTGACGCCTTATGTTTGACATTGCCTATGCTATTCTGTTTAACTCATTCTCAAAAATCAATCACATTGGTTAACAGTTGGGTTGTCAGTACTTTAATGTGATGATAAGCTTGGGTAAATACAATTAAGAATACATTGTAATGTCTAAAGTTAATGTTTTCAAACAAAAAAAGAGACAATAAAGCTTAGTTAGCAGTACAACTGTTACAGTAATTTGCCAGTCACTCTTTCTCATAACAACAGCAAAAATAATTTCTTAGGGGAGGGTCGCCAAGATTTTGGGACCCACCTAAAATGCTTGGGACCCCAATTTGACCGGACATGTGGGTCCGAGGACCCAGATTGAAAAATCCTAGCGCCATCCCTGATTACATTATTTACTAAGAAAACATTACAGATTACTTACATTACCTAAATTATTTACATATACAATTTCGAACAAACACACTATTTTACCTTGATGTTAACTGCTACATGAAGTCTTTACACTTTGAGTTGAAGTTATAAAGTTTATTTTTGCGTGTGGCGATATATATTTTTCTAGGCCTATTTTTTCTTGTACGGAAGCGACAAAGTTTGCAAATAGGTCTTTTTTCTCATTTTTGGCACAGATGAAAAGGAAGTACTTGCCGATAAGGATAAGGTGGTTGACGGTTTGAAGCGAAGATGAGCCCTTTAAGACGCCATAAATTATTTCTAGTTCAGTAAGGGTCGTCATGCCATTTTCCTTGCATAGTACTCAGTACCACTCGGTAAACTCGTTCCAGAACAATACTGCCATTGTACAGTGCACAAATAGGTGAGAAATGGATTGCTTAGTGTCAGGGCAAAAAGGGCAGGAAGGCGAATCAATCTTTTTCATTTTATGAAGCAGATTATTGGTACTGAGAATATTGTGTATTATATTGGAAAACAGATAATTTAACTTCCTTTGTAGCACTAAAAGGAAGTGAGTACACCTTGCAGCGCTGCAATGAATCAAAACCACAGTTGATGAGTTGTTTGTCTGCTGTGGGCGATTGATGAGCAAGTTATATATTGTTTTACATGTTATACTCTCTATGTCCACTGCAGTGGAGGAAATTTCCTCAGTTTTTTCCAGGTACGAGGTATTGCACAATATAGCCCGTAATATTCTAGAAAGTTGAAATTTACTTGGAATTTTTGTTGGAAGGAATGAAATGAAAGAAAGCATTTTTTTTTTGTTCGTTAAGTAGACTGAATACATTTTGAACGCCGCTTGGATTCCAATTTCTGTAGAAAACCGACCGTTTGGTTATTTATATAAACCCGTTGTTCCAAGTAATTTGATTTCCTACTTCACTTTTTGTCTCGGGTATGGTGTGGATTAACTCTTGCCAGTACACGATGATATCTTTATAACATTTGGCTAGTGATTTGTCTAAATTTAAGCAATTGACATCATAATTGCAATGAAAGATCAGTGTACCCCCTACACTTGCAAGCAGAAATTCTGGAACGGCTTTCCATGGAGCGTCATCAGTACAACACAAGCGCTTAACCCAACATAATATTAAAGTCAGTCATGTTTAGACTTCCCTCCTCTTTACAATTTACGATGGTAGATTTTTTAATTTTAGGCTGCCTGTATTTCCAGATAAAATTGAAAATTATTTCATTAACTTCTTCTGTAAAGGAAGCAGGAACACTGCAAACAAAGGTTAACTTCGAAAGCGCAACTGTTTTGACTATGTTAATTTTTCCGTAAATGTAGATGTCTCTTGATGACCAGATATTAAGTTTTTTTTTTAACGGTATAAGTTTGTCACAGAAGTTCTTTTTTCGTTGCTAGTTCTTTATTGTAGGAAAAGTAAATTCCAAGGGCATATATCGATTCTTGAGGTTCAAGATTTTATCTTTGCATAGACGTGATGAGCCTAACCACAGGAGTTCCGATTTGGACTGTAGAGCAGAGATGTATGTGTTTCTGGTAATCAAATCAACGGTACAATTTTCACTGGAACAAGCATTAATCCAGCGTTCACAGCGTTCAATTCCTTGCAACGGCTTTGGAAATGGTCAGAATATTTTCATACCTAATTTCACCAATTCCTTCAGCAATTTATGCAGTTTTTCTGGATATGTCGAATCACTATTACATGTCCCCAAACAGCAGTGCTTGGTACTGACCATGTTCAGTAAAATGAGACTACCAAAACGCTAAATGTTTGCCTACATTTCCCTCTATTTCTCTCAGACAACGCCAATGTCTGTCTGAGTCTCGCCATCTATTTTTAGACTTCGTTCGCTTTGCTATTGTGTCAGTGATGTGTATATATATCATCCATTCAGATTGGCTAATCTGAACAAAGGGCATGCTTATATTACACCAACAGGCGACTCTTTAAGAATGAGACTTGTACCAGGTCCCGGACATGCAAAAAAATGCCTTGAACTTCAAGGCGATGAAGGTTTTTTAGCCTTTTTCCAAGGTAAATCATCTGTAAAATGGCGTATTTATGCAGGAATTCCTTAGAAACTTCTTGATTTATATTTCGCACCATCCCATAGTATCAGAAGACCTGAATTAAGTTTAGACTTTCTGAAATTGTGTTTTGCATTATTTGGAAAAATTTGAAATGTGATATAAATTTGTTAAGCATGCAAAGTACGAGTTTTTGACTGCTAAAAGACAATCATCAAAGTAGTTCATTGCTGTCTGTCAAAGTCATAAAAACAGACACTGTTAAAGTGAGTTTGCTTAAAACGGGATGAAGAAATCTTGTTTCAAGTTCCTGATGTAAGAAAAGCAAAACCTTAAAACCAGAGCTATAAATTCTTAAAACAATTTTAGTACAAACAATAGCAAAGAATTTCCTTAAATTAAGAACACTTTTACTAATTTTAAGTTAATTGCCTTGAAAGAAGGAAATTGTTTCTTGTCTTAAGCAGTACATACATAAGGTAAATCAGCAATAACATCTCGAATTATGAGAATTGTTCTGATGCTTTACTTATTTTAACGTAAAGTTCTTCCTTGTTACCATTACGTAACAACAATGTGCATAACAAAAATGCAACTACTGTTATTAGTTTTATAGAATAAGGTGTGATTGGTATCACTCTAACGTCTTAATGACTGACTAAAAACTAATATCTGCTGTTTCTGAAACTAACATCAACTCTGACTTGAAATTCATGAACATGACTTGAATCATTGATGAAAATATTTGTATATTATTATTATTATTTTGATATTCAGATGGTAATGATACCAGTCATGTTCACGGGTTCATGTGCACATATATTCATTGATTCCTCCACCAAGACTTTGAACACCTTATTCCAGAAAGGATCCTTTTTTATGCCAATTATTTGACAATCTTGTACGGAAAATAAACACTGTCACGCAGCTTGAAGATAAAATATTTGCATATACAATATACAACACTCCAAAAACCTTCAGCCGTTTTTTAAACTGGAACCATCAACACAAGATGTTTCAGGATCACGCTCAGTTGGTCTTAATTTCCTGCTACTTCCAAATTGATCATGAAACTGATAACACTGTAGATCCAATTGAACAAATAAAACATTTCATGTGACAGCCTTACTGCAGTTTTTGCTATTTTAGAATGCATTAAAACTTACTGAAACGTCTGAAAACCTGCAGCCACAAAAAAGAGCCAGCTAAAACAATATACCACACTTCAACACCAACACTTTCCTTGTCAAAACTGGTTACATGAAGTTACTTTTGTTTTGTACACTGTTCATTTTGCTGAGAAGGCTTTTCAAGTTGTTTTAATATGTAAGGTTTTCGTTTGGGAACTATACCGAGAACATGCTCTTCAAAAAACGTAAAGAAATGTTTGCATTTTTGCTCATACTCCAAGTTAAATGAGTAGTATACTGCCACCAAGGTCACAACTGAAGAAGTGAAGATAGACTGATTTGCCACTGGAACACATTCACAAAGAACACCTGTGCTGTATCAGAAGATCATGCTTGGTTGACCATAAACCAAATAGGGTGACTTTGAAGGGACCTCTTTTATGAAGTTTTGTCTTTTTTCAGATTCCTACAGAAAAAACATTCCTGATTACTTTCTTGGAAGAATGCTCAAAAAAATATTGAATTATTACTATTTTCCTTAAGGGAAAAGTTTTACTTATTAAAGCACCACCCACTTTTTTAACAGAAAAAAGTACATGACAATGGTTGAAAATGACCCCTTCCTTCCCTGGCCACTATTAATTTAATAGTAGAGACGCAAATCAATACAAGTACTTGCCTTCATTATGAGAAGGAATGGCTCCATGCCTGAAAAGGGTTCATGAATACTTGATAAGGACTGTAATGCTTTATTATCTGAGAAGTACTTTCATCAAAATCTAATAAATCACATATGCACGCCCCTTCATGTATGCCAATCTGACCAGTACACGTAACCATATCACAGGCTCAAGTTTAGAGCTCATTGAGACAATACTTCATTTGACACTGTATCTAGTTTACAGCATACATCTTTGATATTGGACATCAATGTTATGGCAGATTGACACCTGTCAAAACAAGGTATCTGCTGACCAGTATCACGTGACCATATCGTGGACTCAAGTTGGACCTTATTGTGGTCAGCTGACCAGGGACTGGTTGTTGATTGGATCGGAGGCTCAAGCAAGGTCAGACACTCACACACACACCTGAACGAGGCTTAATTTTTCGCACTTTTTCTGTGGCTCGACGCAGCTACACAGCGATGCTACGTCAACAAAAGCTCTTGACAGTCGATGCTTTTCGTGTTCAGGTACGGTTTGGAAAATATATTTTCCTTCCATTTTTCGCTGGTTTCAGTCCAGCTTTAACATAATATGGCTGTGGTCAGGACACACTGGTGGCTATGTAGTCAAGCATTGGAGTCATATAAACTTAAAGCTGAGTGTTTATTTTTAATTTCTTTAGGGCTGCCTTTTGCTCTGACTTGGTATACTAAGGTTGCAAGATGCCTGGACGGCCTATGACAGAAGAACAGAAACAAAAGAAGAGAGAAAGAGAACGAGAACAACAAAAAGGTACACCAGTAGTAGCTTAAAGTTGGTGGAAGAAGTTACTCCACAAATTCTTTTCTTGGACACTAAACCGTTTGTTATTTCTACGGATGAGTTATTTCAAGTGGATGCATATTTCTAAAACGTGGTTTAGTCGTTTTTTCCTTTGTTCAGGAATGAAACTCGAATTCTTATTGTTAACTGGAATTAAATAACAATCACCGGTACTCTTTTTGGACAGAGATAATCGATCTGTTGCTGCTTTGTTTGGCTTTAAAATGCGAGCGAACAAAAAGTCTTTTTATTCTGCTTGCCTAACTATTCTTCGATGTGCCTCAACAGTGACAAGAAAATTGTGCACTTATGTTCTAAACATGTAATCACAATGAGTTCTCGTGAAAGTATGAGGAGAAATATCACCCGCTTGTGTTTTCAGAAGTTAGTTTAGGGCACGTACAGGTAATTTGTTGGAGATCTTGTTTGAAGTTTGTCCTTTCTAGCCGATTCTGGTTTTAAGCCAAGCTGGCGTGTTTCAATGAAATACATCAAAATGTAAATGATCTCGTTTTCAGAGAAAAAGTGGAATAAATAAAGTACATTAAAAAAAATCCTTGTTTGACCTTGAACCAACAAAGACGATCTGTCACATCACGAGCTATTTCTA
>NC_090883.1:4850536-4873036 GCF_036669925.1 Montipora capricornis
TGGTGCAGATGTTCCCCATAGACGTAGAGTTTTGGTTTCCTTCTGTTTATGAAAAGAACCTCTCCTTTTCCATTCACTAGTTTTGTATCAGGCTTTCAATTGCCTAAGAAAGTAGTGTATTCCCACATTACCCAAAAACGTACAGGCAAGGCAATTGGACAAGGGCATCTGAACAATGGTACAAATTTTGAGAGATCACCTTTTCTTTGTCTTCAAGCTATGTAATCAACTGCATAGTATTTCTCTTTCAACTCGTGTCCTTCCATTGCCCAAGTAAAGGGTAAACTCCCATCATGAGTTATGTTGGATGAAATGCAATTGTCAGAGGCATCTCAGCAGTGGTGCTGATTTTAAACAGAGAGATCATGTTTTGTTCCCCCTCCAATTATGAAAAAAAGCTCTCTTTTCCGATTCACTCTAATTAATTGTCCAAGGTTGCCATTTTACCTATAGGTTACAAGCAATACCATTGGCAAAGGGCATCTGAACAATGGTGCAAATGTTGACAGAAGAGTTCAGGTTTGTTTTTTCTTCCACTTATTTAAACAACTACAGCACATTTCTTTTTTTGGTAGTGGGATTCTATTGCTCAAACGAGTGGTTGATTCCCACTAAACCTATGCATTATGTTGCAAAAATTGCAATTGCAAAAGGTATCTCAGCACTGGGACACATGTTGATGAGAGATGAACTTTTCTTTTCCTTCCATTTATGAAAACTACCTCATCTTCTCCATTCCTTTCATTGTACGCTTCTTTTATTGTCTAAAAGAGGAGTTGATTCCCATTTACCTAAAACTTACAAGCGCTGCAAATTGCAAAAAGGGCATCTGATGAATGCTGCAAATATTCAGCAGGGACCTTAGGTTTTGGTTTCCTTTTAAGTATTTCATAGTATTGCTTTTTTAGTGTTGGCATTCTGATGCCCAAATGAGAGGTAAATTCCTGTTATGTTGGAAGAAACGATTTTGATCATAGAGATCATGTTTTCTTTTCCCTTCATTTATGAAAAGAACCTGTCCTTTTCGAATCACTTTCATTGTCTTTCATTGTCACATGGTTTTATTTGTCCAAGAGAGTACTACCTTCCTATTTCACCTATACGTTAAGAGCAATACCATTGCCAAAGGGCATCTAAACAATGGTGCAAATGTTGACAAGAGAGCTCAGGTTTTGTGTTTGTTTCTGTTATTTAAAGAACCGCATCATATTTCTTTTTTTTATACTGGAATTCCATAGTATTGCTTTTTTAGTGTTGGCATTCTGATGACCAAACGAGAGGTCAATTCCTGTTATGTTGGAAGAAACGATTTTGAACATAGAGATCATGTTTTGTTTTCCCTTCATTTATGAAAAGAACCTGTCCTTTTCGAATCACTTTCATTGTCACATGGTTTCATTTGTCCAAGAGAGTACTACCTTCCTATTTCACCTATACGTTAAGAGCAATACCATTGCCAAAGGGCATCTGAAGAATGGTGCAAATGTTGACAAGAGAGTTCAGGTGTTGTGTTTGTTTCTGTTATTTAAAGAACCGCATCATATTTCTTTTTTTTTTGTACTGGAATTCCATAGTATTGCTTTTTTAGTGTTGGCATTCTGATGCCCAAATGAGAGGTAAATTCCTGTTATGTTGGAAGAAACGATTTTGAAGAAAGATATCATGTTTTGTTTTCCCTTCATTTATGAAAAGAACCTGTCCTTTTCGAATCACTTTCATTGTCTTTCATTGTCACATGGTTTTATTTGTCCAAGAGAGTACTACCTTCCTATTTCACCTATACGTTAAGAGCAATACCATTCCCAAAGGGCATCTGAACAATGGTGCAAATGTTGACAAGAGAGCTCAGGTTTTGTGTTTGTTTCTGTTATTTAAAGAACCGCATCATATTTCTTTTTTTTATACTGGAATTCCATAGTATTGGTTTTTTAGTGTTGGCATTCTGATGACCAAACGAGAGGTCAATTCCTGTTATGTTGGAAGAAACGATTTTGAACATAGAGATCATGTTTTGTTTTCCCTTCATTTATGAAAAGAACCTGTCCTTTTCGAATCACTTTCATTGTCTTTCATTGTCACATGGTTTTATTTGTCCAAGAGAGTACTACCTTCCTATTTCACCTATACGTTAAGAGCAATACCATTCCCAAAGGGCATCTGAAGAATGGTGCAAATGTTGACAAGAGAGTTCAGGTTTTGTGTTTGTTTCTGTTATTTAAAGAACCGCATCATATTTCTTTTTTTTTGATACTGGAATTCCATTGGCCAAGCGAGTGATGAATTCCCATTATGCCTATGCGTAATGTTGCAAGAAATGTAATTGAAAAAGGACATCTCAGCAGTGATGCACATGCTGACCAGAGAGGTGAAGTTTTGTTTCCCTTCCGTTTATGAAATAACCTCTTCTTTTGCATTCAGTTTTATAGTAAGATTGTTCTTATTGTCGAACACAATAGTTGATCCCCATTATACCCAAAAGTTACAAGCAATGTAACTGCAAAAAGACCATCTGTTCAGTGCTGCAAATGTTCACCAGAGACTCAGGTGTTGTTTTTCTTCCAGTTTTTTAAACCTTCGCATAGTATTTCGTTTTTGTTGTGGGTATTTCATTGCCAAAATGAGAGGTACTTTTCCATTATGCCTATGAGTTATGTGGAAACAAACAATTGTCAAAAGGCATCTCAGCACTGCTGCAGATGTCAACCAGAGGGTCATATTCCATTCATGAAGAAGCACTTGGCACTTTTTTGTTCACTTTTATATTACAACAAGGTTTTAATGGTGAAAAGCAATGCAATTGGGAAACAGCATCTGACCAATGGTGCAAATGTTGACCACAGAGCTTCGGGTTTTAATTTTTGTCCACTTGTTTTAACACCTGCATAGTATTTCCTTTCATCGGTTCCATTCCTGAGACGAGTTGTAGACCCAATCAAGTCTTTGAGTTACGTTTCAAAAAATGCAATTTTCAAAACAGATATCAGCGGTGGTGCAGATGTTCCCCATAGACGTAGAGTTTTGGTTTCCTTCTGTTTATGAAAAGAACCTCTCCTTTTCCATTCACTAGTTTTGTATCAGGCTTTCAATTGCCTAAGAAAGTAGTGTATTCCCACATTACCCAAAAACGTACAGGCAAGGCAATTGGACAAGGGCATCTGAACAATGGTACAAATGTTGAGAGATCACCTTTTCTTTGACTTCGAGCTATGTAATCAACTGCATAGTATTTCTCTTTCACCTCGTGTCCTTCCATTGCCCAAGTAAGGGGTAAACTCCCATCATGAGTTATGTTGGATGAAATGCAATTGTCAGAGGCATCTCAGCAGTGGTGCTGATTTTAAACAGAGAGATCATGTTTTGTTCCCCCTCCAATTATGAAAAAAAACTCTCTTTTCCGATTCACTCTAATTAATTGTCCAAGCTTGCCATTTTACCTATAGGTTACAAGCAATACCATTGGCAAAGGGCATCTGAACAATGGTGCAAATGTTGACAGAAGAGTTCAGGTTTGTTTTTTCTTCCATTTATTTAAACAACTACAGCACATTTCTTTTTTTGGTAGTGGGATTATATTGCTCAAACGAGTGGTTGATTCCCACTAAACCTATGCATTATGTTGCAAAAATTGCAATTGCAAAACGTATCTCAGCACTGGGACACATGTTGATGAGAGATGAACTTTTCTTTTCCTTCCATTTATGAAAACTACCTCTTCTTCTCCATTCCTTTCATTGTACGTTTCTTTTATTGTCTAAAAGAGGAGTTGATTCCCATTTACCTAAAACTTACAAGCGCTGCAAATTGCAAAAAGGGCATCTGATGAATGCTGCAAATATTCAGCAGGGACCTTAGGTTTTGGTTTCCTTTTAAGTATTTTATAGTATTGCTTTTTTAGTGTTGGCATTCTGATGCCCAAATGAGAGGTAAATTCCTGTTATGTTGGAAGAAACGATTTTGATCATAGAGATCATGTTTTCTTTTCCCTTCATTTATGAAAAGAACCTGTCCTTTTCGAATCACTTTCATTGTCTTTCATTGTCACATGGTTTTATTTGTCCAAGAGAGTACTACCTTCCTATTTCACCTATACGTTAAGAGCAATACCATTGCCAAAGGGCATCTGAACAATGGTGCAAATGTTGACAAGAGAGCTCAGGTTTTGTGTTTGTTTCTGTTATTTAAAGAACCGCATCATATTTCTTTTTTTTATACTGGAATTCCATAGTATTGCTTTTTTAGTGTTGGCATTCTGATGACCAAACGAGAGGTCAATTCCTGTTATGTTGGAAGAAACGATTTTGAACATAGAGATCATGTTTTGTTTTCCCTTCATTTATGAAAAGAACCTGTCCTTTTCGAATCACTTTCATTGTCTTTCATTGTCACATGGTTTTATTTGTCCAAGAGAGTACTACCTTCCTATTTCACCTATACGTTAAGAGCAATACCATTCCCAAAGGGCATCTGAAGAATGGTGCAAATGTTGACAAGAGAGTTCAGGTTTTGTGTTTGTTTCTGTTATTTAAAGAACCGCATCATATTTCTTTTTTTTTTGATACTGGAATGCCATTGGCCAAGCGAGTGATGAATTCCCATTATGCCTATGCGTAATGTTGCAAGAAATGTAATTGAAAAAGGACATCTCAGCAGTGATGCACATGCTGACCAGAGAGGTGAAGTTTTGTTTCCCTTCCGTTTATGAAATAACCTCTTCTTTTGCATTCAGTTTTATAGTAAGATTGTTCTTATTGTCGAACACAATAGTTGATCCCCATTATACCCAAAAGTTACAAGCAATGTAACTGCAAAAAGACCATCTGTTCAGTGCTGCAAATGTTCACCAGAGACTCAGGTGTTGTTTTTCTTCCAGTTTTTTAAACTTTCGCATAGTATTTCGTTTTTGTTGTGGGTATTTCATTGCCAAAATGAGAGGTACTTTTCCATTATGCCTATGAGTTATGTGGAAACAAACAATTGTCAAAAGGCATCTCAGCACTGCTGCAGATGTCAACCAGAGGGTCATATTCCATTCATGAAGAAGCACTTGGCACTTTTTTGTTCACTTTTATATTACAACAAGGTTTTAATGGTGAAAAGCAATGCAATTGGGAAACAGCATCTGACCAATGGTGCAAATGTTGACCACAGAGCTTCGGGTTTTAATTTTTGTCCACTTGTTTTAACACCTGCATAGTATTTCCTTTCATCGGTTCCATTCCTGAGACGAGTTGTAGACCCAATCAAGTCTTTGAGTTACGTTTCAAAAAATGCAATTTTCAAAACAGATATCAGCGGTGGTGCAGATGTTCCCCATAGACGTAGAGTTTTGGTTTCCTTCTGTTTATGAAAAGAACCTCTCCTTTTCCATTCACTAGTTTTGTATCAGGCTTTCAATTGCCTAAGAAAGTAGTGTATTCCCACATTACCCAAAAACGTACAGGCAAGGCAATTGGACAAGGGCATCTGAACAATGGTACAAATGTTGAGAGATCACCTTTTCTTTGACTTCGAGCTATGTAATCAACTGCATAGTATTTCTCTTTCACCTCGTGTCCTTCCATTGCCCAAGTAAGGGGTAAACTCCCATCATGAGTTATGTTGGATGAAATGCAATTGTCAGAGGCATCTCAGCAGTGGTGCTGATTTTAAACAGAGACATCATGTTTTGTTCCCCCTCCAATTATGAAAAAAAACTCTCTTTTCCGATTCACTCTAATTAATTGTCCAAGTTTGCCATTTTACCTATAGGTTACAAGCAATACCATTGGCAAAGGGCATCTGAACAATGGTGCAAATGTTGACAGAAGAGTTCAGGTTTGTTTTTTCTTCCATTTATTTAAACAACTACAGCACATTTCTTTTTTGGGTAGTGGGATTCTATTGCTCAAACGAGTGGTTGATTCCCACTAAACCTATGCATTATGTTGCAAAAATTGCAATTGCAAAAGGTATCTCAGCACTGGGACACATGTTGATGAGAGATGAACTTTTCTTTTCCTTCCATTTATGAAAACTACCTCTTCTTCTCCATTCCTTTCATTGTACGCTTCTTTTATTGTCTAAAAGAGGAGTTGATTCCCATTTACCTAAAACTTACAAGCGCTGCAAATTGCAAAAAGGGCATCTGATGAATGCTGCAAATATTCAGCAGGGACCTTAGGTTTTGGTTTCCTTTTAAGTATTTCATAGTATTGCTTTTTTAGTGTTGGCATTCTGATGACCACACGAGAGGTCAATTCCTGTTATGTTGGAAGAAACGATTTTGATCATAGAGATCATGTTTTGTTTTCCCTTCATTTATGAAAAGAACCTGTCCTTTTCGAATCACTTTCATTGTCTTTCATTGTCACATGGTTTCATTTGTCCAAGAGAGTACTACCTTCCTATTTCACCTATACGTTAAGAGCAATACCATTGCCAAAGGGCATCTGAAGAATGGTGCAAATGTTGACAAGAGAGTTCAGGTTTTGTGTTTGTTTCTGTTATTTAAAGAACCGCATCATATTTCTTTTTTTTTTTATACTGGAATTCCATAGTATTGCTTTTTTAGTGTTGGCATTCTGATGCCCAAATGAGAGGTAAATTCCTGTTATTTTGGAAGAAACGATTTTGATCATAGAGATCATGTTTTGTTTTCCCTTCATTTATGAAAAGAACCTGTCCTTTTCGAATCACTTTCATTGTCTTTCATTGTCACATGGTTTTATTTGTCCAAGAGAGTACTACCTTCCTATTTCACCTATACGTTAAGAGCAATACCATTCCCAAAGGGCATCTGAAGAATGGTGCAAATGTTGACAAGAGAGTTCAGGTTTTGTGTTTGTTTCTGTTATTTAAAGAACCGCATCATATTTCTTTTTTTTTTGATACTGGAATTCCATTGGCCAAGCGAGTGATGAATTCCCATTATGCCTATGCGTAATGTTGCAAGAAATGTAATTGAAAAAGGACATCTCAGCAGTGATGCACATGCTGACCAGAGAGGTGAAGTTTTGTTTCCCTTCCGTTTATGAAATAACCTCTTCTTTTGCATTCAGTTTTATAGTAAGATTGTTCTTATTGTCCAACACAATAGTTGATTCCCATTATACCCAAAAGTTACAAGCAATGTAACTGCAAAAAGACCATCTGTTCAGTGCTGCAAATGTTCACCAGAGACTCAGGTGTTGTTCTTCTTCCAGTTTTTTAAACCTTCGCATAGTATTTCGTTTTTGTTGCGGGTATTTCAATGCCAAAATGAGAGGTACTTTTCCATTATGCCTATGAGTTATGTGGAAACAAACAATTGTCAAAAGGCATCTCAGCAGTGCTGCAGATGTCAACCAGAGGGTCATATTCCATTCATGAAGAAGCACTTGGCACTTTTTTGTTCACTTTTATATTACAACAAGGTTTTAATGGTGAAAAGCAATGCAATTGGGAAACAGCATCTGACCAATGGTGCAAATGTTGACCACAGAGCTTCGGGTTTTAATTTTTGTCCACTTGTTTTAACACCTGCATAGTATTTCCTTTCATCGGTTCCATTCCTGAGACGAGTTGTAGACCCAATCAAGTCTTTGAGTTACGTTTCAAAAAATGCAATTTTCAAAACAGATATCAGCGGTGGTGCAGATGTTCCCCATAGACGTAGAGTTTTGGTTTCCTTCTGTTTATGAAAAGAACCTCTCCTTTTCCATTCACTAGTTTTGTATCAGGCTTTCAATTGCCTAAGAAAGTAGTGTATTCCCACATTACCCAAAAACGTACAGGCAAGGCAATTGGACAAGGGCATCTGAACAATGGTACAAATGTTGAGAGATCACCTTTTCTTTGACTTCGAGCTATGTAATCAACTGCATAGTATTTCTCTTTCAACTCGTGTCCTTCCATTGCCCAAGTAAGGGGTAAACTCCCATCACGAGTTATGTTGGATGAAATGCAATTGTCAAAGGCATCTCAGCAGTGGTGCTGATTTTAAACAGAGAGATCATGTTTTGTTCCCCCTCCAATTATGAAAAAAAAACTCTCTTTTCCGATTCACTCTAATTAATTGTCCAAGCTTGCCATTTTACCTATAGGTTACAAGCAATACCATTGGCAAAGGGCATCTAAACAATGGTGCAAATGTTGACAGAAGAGTTCAGGTTTGTTTTTTCTTTCACTTATTTAAACAACTACAGCACATTTCTTTTTTTGGTAGTGGGATTCTATTTCTCAAACGAGTTGTTGATTCTCATGATGCCTATGCGTTATGTTGCAAAAAATGCAATCCTAAAAAGGTATCTCAGCACTGGGACAAATGTTGACGAGAAAGGTGAAGTTTTCTTATCCTTCCCTTTAAGAAAACTACCTCTTCTTTTCAATTCCTTCTATTGTACGATTGTTTTACTGTCTAATAGAGTGGTTGATTCCCATTTTCCCTGAAAGTTACAAGCGCTGCAATTGAAAAAGGGCATGTGCTGAAAAGTGAGCCCTGTTTTGGGATTACGAAAACCTTCGTGGGATTAAATAGGCGCTGTTTGAGAAAATTTCGCAGAGCCAGAAACTCTGCTGTGGTTGAAGTGAAAACACCATCGATTGACCAAACATCTACGAAAGCTCTAGCATTTTTATGTGAACAAAGTTATGTTTGCGGTAGTAATCCGTTTGAAAATGATGTAAGCGTTGATCTTACCAAATGTTTCAATCCAAATATGACGGGTATTGGTGTTGAACCTTCTTTAGCTTTGAGTGCGAGAGATTGTGATAGATATTCCAAAATAGCTAAACGAATGAAAAGACGTAGAGAGCGAGAGCCGTCCAGATTATCGGTGAGGAGGATTATAAGGTCCATGAAAACAAGAAAGCTAGATGCAAACTGAAAGGTATAATAAGGAAATCTACTACCAAATCTTCAAGATTGTACAGCTTAGCTGCTGACTTTAAGTTCTGGTATGTAAGGTACCTTAACATATCTGACTGTTTTTTCTCGAAATTTGTGAATCTCAACATAGTAACCACAAAGAAGCTGTTAGGAAAAAGCAAAGAAGCAAATAATCCTTTTTTAGCTAACCATAACACAACAAAATCAACTAGCCAAATTGAAAGATTTTGTGTCAAGAATGAAAGTCTTGTCAGTAGGATCCACCATGTTGTTGGGCTTTCAATTACGTCAGCTGGGATTGAGATCCCAAGATGTTGGCGGTGCAGGTGACTGTTTTTTCAGAGCCATTTCACATCAGTTATCAGTTATCACTGGTATATTAGACAAGCTGGTATTCATTATCTGAGGGAAAATCCAAAGCGTTTTATTGAAAGCAATACCCATAATTCATGGAACGAATATTTGAGAAATGTCACTTCAAGGTTCATGGTGTGATGCTGCCATTGTACAAGCAGTTCCAGAGTCACAAAATGTGAGAATTCATATTGTAGAATCCCATGAAAATTTTGCTGACACAACTTTGGTAGAGCCAGTTCATTTATCACAACAGCTACCTGCAACAATATATTTAGGTCATTTAAATGAAGTACATTATGTATCAACAGTGCCATATACATGTAGTTCTAACTCGTTAGAAAGTCAGCATAGTGATAATCAGTTAAGCATTACAGAACAGATTTTTTTCTCTGAAAAATCACATTACAGTCCAAAAAGGAAAAGTGACAGTAACATGAATGAACAGAGTAAAAAGAAGATGTCTAATGAAAACAGTTATGGTCTTGAATGTGAGGCTGAAAAACAAAGCTCTAGTGCTTACAAAAGTCGGAACTTTGAAAACAAGACTGATAAAATGTGTGAAAAGGAACCGCAATGCTTACATGAGGGAATATAGGGAGAAAAAACACAAGGCTGATGAAACAAGTGCAAAAACCAAGCACAATGCTTACATGAGGAAATGTAGGGGAAAAAAGAAGGTTGACAAAAGTAGGAAGGGCAAATCTAACGACCCTAGTCTTGAACGTGGAATTGAAAAGCAAAGTTCTACCTCTAACAACGATCAGAACACTGAATGTGACATTGAAAAACAAAGTGATGATAGCATGGTGGAATAAAAGAAAGCGAAGATAGCTGATGAAATAAGTGCAAAAACCAAGCGCAATGCTTACATGAGAGAATATAGGGAAAAAAAGAAGGCTGATGAAAGTAGGAAGGGAAAATCTCATGAAAACAACCCTAGTCTTGAATGTGGAGTTAAAGAACTAAGTGTTACCACTAACAAACATCAGAATGCTGAGTGTCAAAATGAAGTAGCAACAACTACTACAACAAGTAATAAGGAAACCAAAAAAAATATGCCATTGGATTATTTCATATCAGATTTTCATAAACTAGTGTCCCAAGGTCCATTATTTATCTGTAGCTGTTGCGACCAGCTGTGGTATAAACACAGTGTTTCTTCTGCTGATACAATACGAAAGTCAAACCCTGCAGCTGCTGAAAAATATTTGATTAACCGTTAAAAGTGTTCAGAATAAAGAGCGGTTGTGCTGAACATGCCATAATTACTTAGCAAAGGATAAAGTTCCTCCTAGTGCTCTTCTGAATGGAATGCAATTTCTAACAAAACCAGGCTTTTTTGACTTAAATGAACTGGAATGTAGACTTCTAGCTCCTAGACTTACATTTCAAAAATTAATGCAAGCGCCAAGTGGAAGACAGTTCAAAATACATGGAAATGTCAATATACCAGCAGAAGTGTCTGATACTGTCAATATGTTACCAAGGTTACCCAGTGAAACTGGTACAATTAAGGTGAATTTAAAGCGAAAATTACCAATACAAAAGTTCAGCATTGTCTCTCAACATAAGACCACACAAAGTTGTTCAAGCAGCCACCTGGCTTGTCAGTAACAGTAGCCTGTATAGACAAGAAGGAATAACAGTTAATCAAAACTGGGGAGTAGAATGCAATGCCAACTGTTCATTAGATGACAGTGATATTGAAAGTAGAAATGAGCAGGTACAGAATATTGATAACACTAGGCATAGAGAAACTAATATTAACTCTAACAAAGTTCTTGAAGCGGAAATACCTGCTGGAGTTACTGACACTATGTTAACGACCACAGATTTTGTTGAAAACAGTGAGAATAAGACTATTTTAAGTGTTGCCCCAAGTGAAGACAAGAAACCTTTAAGCATATTCAGAGATCAGTATTCTGAAGAATTAGCATATCCTGTTATCTTTCTTGGTCAAAAACGACCAGAAAATAAAGATAGGCTTGTTAGCATTCATTATTGTGACATTTGCAAATCTGAATTACGACGGTCAGATAGAAGAGCTGCCATGTGTGTTGAAAACATCTTTTTCAAAACAAAGAAACTACAAATGAAAATACTGTTGGGAAAATCTCAACTGGCTCTTAGAAAGTGCAATAGGAATAGCAAAACTTTGAATGCAGCACAACAGAAGCAAGGAGCAATAGAGAAATTAATTCATCATGATGAAGGATTTCAGTTGAAAAGGCCAAAAAAGACTTGTTTGCTATGATCAGACAATTAGGCCCAGCCTCGTTATTTTGTAGTTTCTCATCAGCAGAAACACAATGGATCCATTTGCTTAGAATACTTGGTGAGTTAGTTGATCACAAACAGTACACAAATACTGATTCAGAAGATATGAATTGGGATGAAAAATGTTGGTTAATTCAAAGTGACCCAGTAACATGTGCCAGACATTTTTATTATCAAGTTAGTCAGCTTTTGACTAACTTTCTCTTAAAAGGAGCCCAACCTCTGGGAAAAATATCTGACTGGTTCTATAGAGTGGATACCAGCAGCGAGGCTCACGTCACAACCACGTGCTTGTATGGCTAAACAGTGCACCAGTATTTGGAGTTGTTACAGACTTCATTGATCAGATCATTAGTTGTAAATGGCCGGTTGATGATCTAGAACTGCAGAAATTGGTGAATAGGCAAATTCACAGGCATTCTCATACATGCAAAAAGTAGTCAAAGAATGAATGTCGCTTTAATTATCCACAGCCTCCTATGAGGGCAACTGAAATTTTATATCCCTTAAATTCAGAAGTGCCACAACAGGAAATAAGACAACACAAAGAAACTTGGAAAACTATCAAAACACAATTAAATGATTTGAAAGATGGTGAATGTATTACCTTTGAGGAACTGCTTCTAAAGTTAAAACTTACTGAAAATAGCTATTGATTAGCTATCAGGTCAACTTTAAATTCTCGAACTCTATTTTTGAAAATAGAACCAAATGAATTAAGAATCAACAATTACAACCCAGCTTGCCTTAAAGCATGAAGAGTAAATATGGATATTCAGTTTGTTCTTGATGTGTATGCATGTGCTATGTATATAGTGTTTTATATTTCTAAAGCCCAAAAAGGAATGAGTGAGCGTTTACGACAAGCATGCACTGAGGCCAGATAAGAAAATTCTAACATCAAACAACAAGTTAGAGCTATTGGAAACAAATTTTTAAACAGTGTTGAAATAAGTGCACAAGAAGCTGTTAACATTGTTCTTCAGCTTCCTATGAAGAAATCATCAAGGCAAGTGATATTTATAAACACTGCACCTCCTAATGAAAGAGTGCAGCTTCTGAAGCCAATCAATGACATTATAGTAATGGAAGATGATTGTGAAGAACTATACACAGGAGGTCTTTTGCAAAGATATGCAAAACGTCACTTTAGTCTTGAGCATTTGACATTAGCTGATTGGCCAGCATGGTATGACTCATCAGGAAAACCGTATATCAAGAAATCATTTCAAAATGACACTGATAACCTTCCCTTTGAAATAGTAACTGACCACAATGATGATGCCCTTGAAAATAGCAGTAATAGTCAAAAGAAAAAAAGATCAACAGCTAGAGTTATTAGAAGTGTGTGGTTCAATAAAGAAAAAGATCCAGAAAAACACTACTGTGAATTGATCATGCTTTTCACATCATGGAGAAATGAACAACTGACTTAAAAGCTAATTGTCCTTCCTACGAAGCTCGTTTTCTACTTATGAAAGATGCTATAAATGACCAAATGAAACAATATGCTGTTTTTAGTGATGATTTGGATAAAATCCAGGAACACTTGAATGATAAGGATGATGATGATGCCCAGTTTGATTTAATAGCACCAATTACACAAAACAGAGAATACCAAGACGAAGCTGAGGGTGTTGAAGATCTACATCCAGATTTCAGTGAAAATTATGATTTATCAGATGATATTGGTATTCCTTCCACTGTTGCAAGTACTGAACCACTTACATTAAATGAACTGCAAGATCAGGAATACAGGGGATTGGTTTAGACACTAAACCAAAAACAAAAAGTTTTTTTTTATCACATCTTACATCTTATCAAAACATCTGACAAACCATTTTACTACTTTCTCTCTGGGGGAGCTGGAGTGGGCAAGTCCCATCTTACCAAAGCATTATATCAGGCAGCATTGAAATATTATAATTCAAGAGCTGGTGAAAATTTCAATGAAGTTAAAATATTATTGCTTGCCCTTACTGGAAAAGCTGCTTATGACATTAAAGGAAACACAGTACACAGTGCCTTGGCAATACCAGCATGCCAGTCTCTAAAGACATATAAAGCTCTTGACTCAAGCAGACTAACAAGCAGTGTCAACTTCGTGCAGTTCAGCTAATGTTTTTAGATGAAATATCCATGATAGGCGATACTATGTTTAATGTTCAAATAAATAATAGATTTAAGGATATCAAGGGCAGTAGAGAGATATTTGGAGGTGTAAGCATTATTGCACTAGGTGATCTATTTCAACTAGAACCTGTTATGGACAGCTATGTGTTTAAAGATATGAAATTCTCAGAATATGGAGCCCTTGCCCCTAACCTATGGCAAGAACATTTTCAATGTTTGAAGTGGAAGAGATTACGAGTTTGCTGAAATTCTTAATAGGTCGAGAGAAGGTATTCAAACCCTATTGCAATTTCTGTTCTCTCAGCCTCAGCAAGCTGACGTTTTGAAGCTAATTCCTTAGTTTTCCAAGGGTCAAGTGGTATTTGCTTTAAGATCTTGTCTCTGAGTTCTGGAGAGTTAGCTCCTATAACACCATCTACTGCTTTGATGGTATACTTGTCACCAGTTGCTGCCATGTGAACTCTATTATTGAACTCATCAACTTTAGAATTTTGTATGAACAAATGAGGAACATCAATTGGGTAGTTTTCAGAGTTTTCTGAAATGCATCTTTCTTTAATTTTTGCAATGTCATTTTGGGTAAGGGTTAGCAATATCATCAAGAAGATACAATTACATGACAGAAACAAACCATCTGGTATAATATGGGTACAATTTGACCATGTAGATGTTGGAGAAAAAACTAGACATGATAACAGGCATTTGTATGTCCAAGGAGTTGAACGTGGATGGACTCCTATCAAACCTGTCACTGCACAATTTGCAGTTGGAAGAAACAAAACAGCTCAGGTTGTAAAAAAGCAGTTTCCACTGAGACCTGCAGCTGCTAAAACCATACACAGGTCACAAGGTGATAGAGACTAAAATAGTTGCTAACTTTGACACCAGGAAAGAAATACCTCACATACATTATGTAGGACTCAGTAGAGTAATAACCATTGGAGGTCTTAATATCACTGACCTTTGTGAAAGCAAAATAGCTGTCAATCCTGATGTCAAAGCAGAAATGCAACGTTTAAGAACAGAAAGGCGTGTCAAACTTTCTGTAATTCCTATCTATGAAACGAGTCAAAGTGCTTATAAGATATGTTTCCTTAATTCAAGGTCACTGCATAGACATATTGAAGATGTACGCAGGGACTTAAACTATTCAAACATTGACGTCAATATATTCTCAGAAACAAGATTATGCCATTTAGACAGCAGTATTAGCTATGCCATCAATGGATATACTTTATTTAGAAATGACAATTAGTCTGCATCACTCAACAAAAGACCATATCGTGGAACAGCAGTCTACAGTAGAATTTCCTTTATTGCTGAGTATCCAGTTTGCAAGAACACTAGCGGTGTTGAAACAACCATCATAAAAGTGTCCACACTGGCACATGTTAACATAATAAGTGTATATAGGTCACCAAGAGTGCCAGTCAGGCAGATGTGCGCATCATTGATGGAAGTTTTCACTCTTCATTGTTCAGATTTCAACATTTTCATTGGAGATTTCAATGTCAACTGGTTAAATGAAAAATACAAAATTCCTACATAAGCAATTAGTATCATATTATACCACTGACAACAGAACAACCATAGACCATATTTACACTAATTTACCACAAAATCAACTCAATTTACACATTTTAGAAACATACTTTTCTGATCACAAAGCAATCTGTGCATTAATTCAAACATAAAGTAAAAATACTTACAGAGGTAACTTTGTTGCATTATTTGAGCCTAAGGTTATTGTCCAATTTTGGATGGTAACCCTGTGGACTATTAATTTTCTCCCTAGCAAGACAAACTTGTCATTCTAATAATAATAATAATAATAATAATAATAATAATAATAATATCCAACTCTCTTTCAACAGGTGCAAAATGGACAATCCTAAATAAGTGGCTGTAAGCTGTAAGAGCAATCTACTTCTCACCAAAAAAGCACAGTGACCTGCAGACCAGAAGTAAAGCAAGTAGCCCCGTGAAGCTCACAAACTTTAGAATCAAAGAAGATGACAGTTTAAATACTTATGGACAATAGGCTTCAAATTACCGAAACTGAAGTTTCATTTCCTCCAAAGCCAATATCACAAACAAATAACATTGCATCATTATCAGGAGTACACTTCCAACAACTGATCACTATAAAAGCCAAAGTCGCTTGTATGGGTGCCAGTAAAATGGTGACCACAAGCAATGGTGTGAAGCGAAAGGCTGACTGTTATCTCGCTGACCCATCAGGAACAATAAAACTTACAGTATGGGAAGATTTCATTAATGATGTCCAGGAAGGCAAGACCTACACATTTCACAATGTCAGAGTTATTAAAGAGTGCAAATCTGACAAATTAGCATTGGGAACAACACTGCAAAACTGCACACTGTCAGAGGCAGAAGACTTTCCTGAACCTGTAGCCCAACCTCTGGAACTACCGATTCTTTTACAGCCACAAAGGCAACAATTGAGATCAATGGTTTGACAGCGTTTGGAAAATACCTTTCCTGTCTACAATGCCACAAAAAGATTGCTGATGGATCTTTCTCTGCCAAAATCCTCAAGTGTCATCACTGTGGCCTAACCCAGAAAAAGGATAAATGCCTTGAAAGCTGCTATGCCCAAGCCAAGGTATCAGAGGATGATAACCAATTTGTTGTAACATTCTTCCATGAAGAAATCAAACAAATCTTTGACTTGTTACATCTTCCACACTCTCTGAATGAAGAACAGGTAACAGAAGCACTTTTAGATGCCCCAGTTTTAAATGTAACATACGAGAATAAATCTAAAATTATAAAGCAACTATCTGCCCATATGTAGTGTGTGTGGTCTGCTCTCCACACAAGAGGATGTGAATTAACACGTTTGTACTTGTGCTTATGGGGACCGGTAGATACTCTGCCAAATATATTCAGATATTTACAGTGTGAAATTAAAGATATGGATTTCAGATTTACAGTTATGTTACCAAGAAATAGTGGTGTAACGATTAATCGCAATTATGACAATTTGGTTCGATTTACAATTCTTTGGTTCCACATTTCGATTTTTGTTCGATTTTTGCTTACCTCAATTACAGACTCTAGCCTGACCAAGAAAATGATACTACTATTTTCTGATACTAGAATGAAGACGTTTCTAAAATCAGAGTCTGATTAAGTTGTACAACCTCAACTAATGCGGCATTTTCTGTGGCCTAGTAAACATGAGTCCCTTCTACCACTCCTTGAAATTTGATCCCTGTTAAAGGAGTTGTTGTTGATCTGAAATCCTTTGTTAGTTATTTTTGCATGATAGGAATTAAACACTTGCATAATCAAATTGAAATAATCGAAATTGAAAGGCAATAATCGAAAGGAAAGTTATATGCATCGTTACACCCCTACCAAAAAACACTTTTGTGTTAGTATATTTGTAATAATGCAACATTGTATTACATTGTATTTTCATATCAATTTTCTTGCATTGTTCCTGTTAAAATAGTAAAGTGAGTATCCTCTCTTATATTTTCAATCCTTATGGGATTTCAGTTTTTACTTCTCAGTAATGTTACAAGGAAACACATTATGCTTAAATTGTATTGTTATGTAAAAATGCATTTCCATCAGTAGCTCTGTTACAGTTTTCATAAAACATTTGAATTATTAAATATTGCCTGTACTGCTTCGCGTTTTTTTCCTGCTCTGCCCATTTCTACACGTAAATACGGGCCTCTCTTTTCGGAAGTTCTTTGAACTTTCCATTGTGCAGCACTACAATTGCTGAAAAAAACAATTTAGCAAACATCATGGTTACCTGTTTGAAGCCTTGATACACAAACGATTCCATTCTTTGGAACTGTTTTATAAAACCATTCAAATTCCTCAACAAAAAGGACACAATTTGACTTGAGCCTATGAGCTATGTTGGAACAAACGCAATTGTCAAATGGTGCAGATTTTGAAGGGAGATTATGTTTTGTTTCCCCTGTTTATGAAAAGAACCTCTACTTTTGGATTCCTTTTCACTGCCACATGGTTTTAATTGTGCAAAAGAGTACTAGCTTTCCATTTCACCAATAAGTTAGAAGCAATACCATTAGCAAAGGGCATCTCAACAATGGTGCAAATTTTGACCAAATTGTTCAGGTTTTGCTTTTCTTCCGCTTATTTTTATTACCATATCATATTTCCTTTTTTGGTAATGAGGTGCCATTACTCAAACAAGTGGTTGATTGCCATCATGCCTATGCTGTATGTTGCAAGAAATGCAATTCTAAAAGGTATCTCAGCACTGATACACACGTTGACCAGAGGGGTGAGGTTTTGTTTTCCTTCTGTTTATATCATACAAAGTGGTCACAAATGTGCATGCCCCATAGAAATTGGATTAAACCTAGCAAACAGGGATCTGGGGGATACTCACAACTCCGTACAGTGGTTTTACACTTGTCCTGCATGATTCGAACTCCAGCCCTCAGCTCTACTGAGCACACGAAAAATGCACTTTTTGTTGAATTCCCTATCCTGTGGACTGCCTGACCCACTGTTTGAACTCGGGTACTGTCACATCAGATGCTACTGAGCCATCATGGCTGTTGTTGTCACAAAACTGGTTTTTGCATTGAATTTATAACATTTTGCATGATTTCGAAGATGGTACCCACCCTTTTGGAGTGCAGACTTGACACCAGGAAACAGAACTCTGCTTTTTCGGCTCATTCATGGACCGGATGAGGGTAAAGGTAAAGTCCGCTACAAACCTCGAAGGCCCACCAGGCCTGCACTTATCTCCGGTTTCCGTAGCATGAAGCGACCAGGAGTATTTCAACCCCCCCCTTCCTGGATGAGATGCTTGTCTATCGCAGGGTTACCCCCTACATTTACGCCAGTACCCATTTATACACCTGGGTGGAGAGAGACACTGTGAGAGTAAAGTGTCTTGCCCAAGAACACAACACAATGTCCCTGGCCAGGTCCCGAACCTGGACCACTCGATCCAGAGTCGAGCACACTGACCATGAGGCCACCGCGCCTCCCACATGGAGTGGATGAGGCATTTTAAAATTTGATGGAACAGATGTAGATTGCAAAATGCAAACCTAACATTTACAAATTATAAATTTATTTCGATGCACGCAACTACAACTGTGCTAACGTAAGAAAAATTGTGCAGTCTAATATATTAGTGAACATCATATTTCTAAAAATTTGTCCGAGAAGTTGACCCCTTGGGGGACCCCAAGCGAGTTTATTTTAGAACACACTTGTCAAGGCAGCCACACCCAGCCGTGGACAGGAAACTGGAAGAGCCTGATACGCAGGCTAACATTTCCTGTCTATCACAGCTTTGTCCAGTGTTGGTAAGTAATCTTTTCCTTCCTTTTTTCAATATACAACACAAACATCAATCATAGCGGCTATCTTTGTGTCAAAAGTTTATATTTCATTTTGAATACGCCTCCCTTCTACTCAGGCAAGTTATAAATCGTGTTAAACTTTTCTGCATGCAATGCACCATTTAGAGCATGTGGCGGTGTTATTATTGGGCAATGGACAATAGAAGTTATGTGGTGCTGTTATATTGATCAAAGCAAACCACTTAGTCCAAAGTGCAAAGCATTACATTGTCAGGAGCATTCAGCTAAATTATTCATATCCCTCTTTTCCGTACAGCCTTTGTGCTTGTGGACTGCATTGAAGATGTTGTGTGGCTTTAATCGCTTTCTTCTTGGGGGCACTCAAAAACACAACACAGGCGCCACATTGGAATCTTTCCAAAAGAGTGGAGGAACAGATAAATGCAAAATGAAAGTTGAATTGAATAATGTTTTCAAAGGTCTGGTTCACCACATGGCATCTTGTAAGTTCAACATTTGCAGAGACATAGAGAAAACCCTGGTTCACATCCCTTTGATTGTAGTAAAACAATATATGCTCCTTGCTGATGCAGTATTAAGTGACATATTTACATTGACTACAGTTAATATGGTGACCCAGGAATTAAAATCCCTCTTTCTTATACAACTGAGTAATGAATCTATATGTTCATCTTGTAGCAATGCAATTGTAAAGAACACAAGTATATTTGTACCTTACATAACTTCCCTGAACTTGCATCAAAACCAAACTAAAAAGCGTGTTTGCGAATCCATATTACCAATTAGTACATACTCAACCAACAGCTATTACATTTCTAGCTTTCTGATTGGCTCACCAAATCCTGGTTATCAGCAAACAAGGTTTTGTAGAGCAGTGTCTCAAAAAAAATTCGGCACGAAGTTTTGTTCCAGCAAAATGGCTGAAAACAACAGGTTTGGGGAAGTGTCTTCCTCGGAAATACAGCAACTTTTCAACAATGCAGTCCAGGAAGAAAGTTCAGCATAAACACATTCAATGATGCAAAACTGTGAAGTTCAAAAGCCAGTAATTCCCACCGTCGATAATTTTGCGTTTTGAGATCATGTAACAACAACAAAAATGTTTACCTTATTGTTTCATCCTGATTGGAGAGGAGGTGATTATAGCCAACTCGGCGCTACGCAGAACACTACATATGTATATTGTGAATTCTGTCAAGAGAATTCTGGGGATGTTTCAATGCTGAGACGTTGTTACACTTCCAACACTTCTAAGTGTAGAACACAAAACACATTTAGCATGATCCCACGCGATCCCACGACGTAGACTTCAGGCATTAACAAGATATAATGAGTTGGCATTTTCTTAAGCAAGGGCTTCATGATACATTAAAGAGCCTGCATTCCGTTCACATCTATGGAATACCTTGACTTAGATATTAGCCACGGTACATCTTCGATCAGACTGATAACCACTTATAGACCACCTCATTCGAAGAAACCCTCAGCAACACCAGCTACATTTTTTCAGGAATTCTCGACTCTTGTTGAACTGCTCACTCTTGCTCCTGGCTACCTTTTACTTAATAGGGATTTTAACTTTCATTTATTTAACTTTGCCAGTCAAGCTGACAGAGCGCCACAACAGCTTGCGCCATTTACTGTGGCCCCTTGACAATATGAACTTATAATAATAATAAAATGCAAATACAATAATTACATATACACTAAATTATGAGCTAGAAACAGCAAGTGATAGGTGCAGCAAGGCCTCTGGCTATGTTGCATGAGGGGCAGATGGAACGCCATGTCTGTGGATTTTCACATGGATGTTCCAACTGATGCTTCTTCAAATGCTTTTAGGGATCTGTTAGAATCAGCGGGTGTCAAACAACATGTACCTGACCCCACCAATCGTAGTGCACGTACATTAGACCTCATCAATTATCGAAAGGAGGATTCTGTGTTGTTGTTGTTGCTTCAATCCCTTCGCAATCTTCCAACTGATCACTATGTAGTGTTATGTTCTGTTGCTTTTGCTGAGCCGGCTGCCTCAAAATCACATGTGGATGCTTTCAAATCACATCAAATCATCTTTACTAAATAATCAAGACAGCTCCGATCCCAATAAACTTGCTGATCTCTGTAACTCAGATGTTCGACAGCTGCTTGATAAACATGCCTCTGAGGAGTCTTGTTCTATTACACTTCCCCCACACACACCATGCTTTAATGTTGCACTTCGGGACTCAAAGCAACAAAAATGCCGCTGCGAGCGTGCCTACAGAGCTTCAGCACTGGAGGCGCATAGGCAACTATACCGAGATAAAAACGTCGCAACTACACAGCACCATTAAATCAATGACTCAATACTATAAGTCCAAGATTGAGTCTGCTGACCAGTGTCAACTCTTTCGCCTGGTTGATTGCATGTTTAGAGTCAAACCTGTACCTTCTCTTCCATCCCACAGCTCAGCACAACATCTTACTGAGAGGTTTAGCGCTCACTTTATTATAAACCTGTGACACGACTTACTTAACTCTCCAGCTATCACACCTGCTGCTGGCAATACACAATCTTCCAACTGTTCATTAGCAAAATTTACAAAGGTGCCTTCGAAGGTCGTTCGCAAAACGATAGAAAAGTCAGCCTCAAAGTCATGTCCCTTCGATCCGATTCCAACTTTGAAGTCTTCTTCAGATGAACTACTTGCAGCTTAAACATCTCTAGTTAACTCTTCACTGAGAGCAGGCATTTTTCCTACTGCTTTTAAAGAAAGTTTTGTTGCATAAGGATGACCTCAATAACTCTCAACCATTCACAAATCTTGCATTTGTATCACAAGTTATTGAAAGAACTGTTGCAGGCAAGTCCATCATTATTTGGCATCAAATAATCTCCATCCAAAGCTACAAGCGGACTATCAACAGTCCCACAGCACAGACTGCCCTCTTAACCCTTTCCCTACTAAGCGGCCCTGTACCGCCCTGAGAAAATATGCCGCCATTTCCCTATACCGCCCTATACTGCTTTAACCCTTTCACCACCAAGTATTTCAGACGGAAAGTACCCTGGACACTGGCACCTTTGCGATTATTCCCTAAAATGCGCAAGTTCGAAAAAAGTGCATTTTTCTCATAGAAGAATGCATTTTTGTATAAAGCACACCATATATCAATTTATTCATGAGAAATGTTTCTTTCATTTAAGGTAAGTTATATGTTTACATATTCAACACTGACTGAAATACAGTTGGTCAATATGAAAAACTACAGACTAATGATGTTGCTCTTCTAGGTTGGGGACAGAGATGCACTTAACTGGTGGTATTTCTGCCTTTGAACTGAGAAAGAACATGTCTCTTTCAAATACAAGTGTCCCTGCCAAAAGCCATCAAATTGAAGTCAATAAAATTTGAACAGTTTTCAACTGGTACATGTACCTGGGTTGCATTATAATTATGCCTTATCTGACTTATCTGATACGAAATGTCTTTGATGATCAATCCTTGCTCTATTTTATCCACAGCAAAAGAAATGTAATAAAAACAA